>NC_067400.1:192650578-192956166 GCF_016432865.1 Antechinus flavipes | reverse complement strand
GAAAAGCTGGAAGTTTCAGGATTCCATTCAGATGAGAGAAAAAGGAATTTAGGAATGCATTGAGATGCAAAGGAAGGCTCCTTTGTTTCTAGAGGGGCTGGATGGAGGGAGTCTGATTCCCTTCTAGCAAATCTAAGCATCTTAAGCTTTCCAGTTGGGGATTTTTCTCAAGCCGAATATGTCTCTGCTCAAAGAAGGATTTTTAGAAGTAGGGGTATTTTTGCCAGGAAAATAAAGGCTTAGTTTTCCCCAATTCTATAGCTCCTCATCCTTCTCTAGACAGTCTCTAGAAATAGAGAGCGACAAAATGCTACTTTTGTCAGAACACATGAATTCCAATGTTACATCCCCCAAGAATTCTGCTTGAGCCTGGGGCTTCAATGACTCAAACCTACCCGGGTGTTTGAGTGTCCACTATAGAATAGGAGGGAAAAAAAGTTTTTTTTTTTACCTTGTCCAGTTTTTCGGGGATTTCCCAGTCATCAAGGAACCAAATAATGAAGTTTGTATCCCCTTAATTCCTGGTGGTGATAAAATTAGTGGTAATAAAAAAATTGTTAAAATCCCCTTTTGGTTGGCCTCAGGTTCAAAGTGAAAGAATTCACTTCTCCCAAATTATTAATTGGCAAAATGAAAGTTTGCTGTTGGATAGAAACCAGTTTGCTAATAGACTGACTTTTATAGTGGCAAAGTCCTGTTAGGGAAATGGAATCTGGCACTGAGAAGAGACTGTCACTTCAGGCCTTCTGTAAGGAATGAGTACAGAAACTATTCTTTTTAAGGAATCTTGAGGCTTCAGGAAGTCAAGTTTCCCAGGTTTAGATGCTTATCAGTTTCCAGCTCAGATCTCATATTGGAATTAACAATACTTTAAAGGGATGCTTTTTGACTGGGATTTCTAATTGAATCAAAGACTCTTGCATCCCCAAAAGATAACTTATCTGGAGGGATATTCCTTCCCCAGGAAGGGCTGAGACCCCAAAAGGGATGACAGATCAAAAAGAAATACAATTTCAGTGTGATAATCATAAAGGAAACACAGCTTCAGTAAAGGGAACAGTTTCCCTCCCACTTCAGTGGGGATTCAAAACCATTCAGCAAGTCAATGGAAGATCTGAGTGAAGCAATGAAACCAATTGATCTTATTATACTATAGTAGAAAGACCATCAGACAAAGGGTCCAGAGAGATTATTTGACCCATTTACATACTTAGGGATAGCATGGTGAGATAGGAAAGATTAAAAATACAATGGCATCAAAAATAAATCCTAAGATATTTTAAAAGATTGGTGTATTCTTAGAGGATAGGGTATAATTACTCTATGAATAGCAATAATATATATATATATATACACACACATATATACAAGTATTCATATACCCATACACAGTCTCATTTGATCTTCACCAACAACTCTGTAAGATATGTGTTATTATCTCCATTTTATAGATGAGGCAATGAAAGTAGAAAGAGGTAATATGATTCAACTAGAGTCATGATAAGTGTCTGAGGCAAGATTCAAATTTACATAAATTGTATTTATCACTAGCAGTTTGTGAAACCACACTGTAAAAAAGTGTCATGTCTATGAGAATTGATCATTGTATAATCTTGTTGTTGCTGCATATAATGTTAAGAACAATATTTTTAAAAGGGCTGAATCCTATTGTAGTTTGTTAGATTAGATGTATTTCAGTATAATTGTGTGTAAAAAAAAAAGCATGTAAAATCCCATTTTCTTTTGTTTTTCTTTATATAGCATGTTCTTTAGAGAAAAAATAAAATTCGACCCAAAAAATATAGTGCTTAAAGAACATGGGAAATGTCTCCAAATCCCTAAGTAGAGATCAAATGTAAATTAGACGACATAATATTCAAAATAATTTTAAAATATCAATATAATATTTTAAAGATTATTTTGGTATTATGCTCAGTGCTTAAGTATATTAAAGAAACACAACAATGGTGACTTCAGTGAACAGTGCTCCAAACTTAAAAAGTCTTTTCTTAATTGTATCTTAACATGAACTTTTCCTTTGTAGGAAATCTTATTTCCTGCAGCATTTAGGGTAAGCTCCTGGATTTGAGAAATGAGAAAGCTGATTGAAAGATCAATATTTTAGTGGAACATGAACATTAAGTAATAAGAAAGCATGTTTACAAATAAATTAACAGAAACACATGGCCATGGGGTGAAACATGATTTAGATAAAAATACTATAAAATAATTTTCTGTTCCTTAGCTTGTTAAGGAATATATCACAAATCAGGCCTCTGATTAATGAATTATTTAATTTGAATTTTATATACCAAGTTCCTGACTGACAAGGCATACTGTCAATTTACATGTAATTACATCTTGATTTTTTGAGATGAAGTGTTAGTTGCTTTTGGAATTGAATAGTAGGTAAGGAGTAGTCAAAGCTAAGCTATGCTTGAAATAGTTACTTTTCTAAAGGCACCAAATAAATAACAAATACTTTTGAATAGGATTGTTACCATCCTCATTATCAATATGGAGTACGGAGAGGTACTCATTCTTCTGCCTTTTACTCTGTTGCTTTAGTTTCTAGTATTCATCTTGCCTTCATGGTATAGCCTAAAAACTTTACCTGGTGAAAAAATTCATGGCTTAAACACAATGGAGCTGCTTGTAGGTTTTGATAGCTCTATAAGAAACAGATGTCACCACAATGACTTCCTGCCAAGGAGAGAGCAGGGGGTAAGAGAGAATGCTGAGACTGTAAATGAGATAACATGTTTGTGGTGTTCACGCTAGTGTACTAATGAAGCAAATGATAAACAAGTGATAATGAGTGGACCATTTTCCTAATTCTTCATAGAGAATTTTTTTCCAGACTTAAAGAACTTTATGGTATTATTCTAGGAATTTTTCAGATTTTTAGAAAATGTAACTACAATCCCTCTGAAGTGTCAAAATTCCAGCATAAAGCTGGTCCTAATATTGTACATAAGGCAGAAAAGATCCTAAGAATTGATCTTCTAACTCTTATTTTTTTCTGATGAGGAAACAGATTTATAAAGGTTAAATAGTTTACACAAGATTGCATAGGTAGTAAGTGGGAGATGAGCTGGGCATTTGAATTAGAGGTTTAGACAAATGACTCTTCAGACTTTAAATCTACAACCCAAAGGTATTACTTTTTAGTAATCATTAGAAAAGGAATTAAATTGAATTCATTAAAAAAAGACCAGGAATGAATGAACAATGTGAAACGATAGTCTTTACATTCTTTGAGTTTGAATCTGTTATAAAAAAAACCGCCTTGCTCTTCTCTTTATTTTGTCTTTCTTTCATGTTAACCATATTTATCAACAGGACAACCTTTACCATAGCTTACATGCTTTTCTTAAACAATTAATGTTTTTCATATGTTAGCATTGTTGCTATTATTCCTACAGTATATTCATCTTCTTAGTAATTCTATCTTCCTTTTCATCTAGTGTAGTTCTGCTGGACCATTTATTTATTTTATTTTTTTGGCTTACCTCTTGGATTCTCTACATTTGTGAAACACTTTCCTGTTTATAAGCCCCAAGTATAATTAAAGGAACTATGGGTACTTGCAAGGAATGCAGAAATTCTGGCTTAAGTCTCCAGGCATAGGTTCACTTCACAGTCACACTTATTATTTTCCTTTCCCCTCCCTGAAATGCTACATGAGAGGTGATACGGTTTCTTGGATGGAGGCATATTCACCATATGTAAATCTTCAAGGCAAGAGAAATAAAAGCAAAGAAAAGAAAATAGAAGTTCTCTTTCCCTATAGTTGGATGGCAGCAGCCTTCTGCTGAAGTCTGCTCCATCTCCTTCAACTCTAGGCCATGGGTCATAAAGACTGAGATATGCCACTGTATATACCACCCTGGCCTGAATTAATATGATTTCCTGCCGCAGTGAGAAAAATCCAAATCCACATATTGCTGGCAGTTTGGCCACATTTATTGAAGATCTGTTTTGTTCAAATGTTTCAAGCCACACATGGTCTTAATATTAAAACTATTCCTGGCTTGATAGCTGACTTCAAAGATACAAGATTTAGTCTCAACAAAATACATTTTACTTCTTCTAGCCTTTATTTATGTCTCTCAGTGTCTACTTCTGCTCTGAGTGTGTGTTTACATCATTTCAGACTTGAAAATTATCCTGTGTTACAAGGTTGGATTAAACCACAGTTTATGTGGGAGATCTCCCAAAAATGTTAGGTGCTGTAGAATTAAAAGGTGAATCATTCCTGTTGAAGGCAACTCTCTTTTCAAGTCTGTAATGAACAAATGACTCAATTCAATGACACAGTGTAGGGGGCTTACTCTGTTCAGAAAGAAAGGATTTGGAGGAAATAGGCAAAGAGAATGTGGTTAACTTATTTAGACCATTGTAGAGTGTAAGTCTTTCTCAGTCACTACTCAAACTGCTCTGTGAGCTTTGTTATTAAGTCCCAGGATTGTGGGTTAGAGAGATAGAAAAGGAAAATAATAGAGTCTATATCCTTCCTGTCCCTTCCATGTTCTTGAATATTTATTATCTGTTTTGCTCTTTTACAATGCTAAGAAGTAATATGGAGTAGAAGTACAACAGGATTGTGAAAGTTGCTGGTAACCTCAGAAACAGATCCTTCAAAGGTTGAAAAGTAGTCTGGTACAATGGGCTGCATTTGTAGTAAGAGGTTCTTAATACCTATGTGACCTCTGGGTAAATCCCAGCATTCTTGGGCTTTAGTTTCTAATCTATAAAATGAAGTGGTTGGATTAAATTATCTTTAAGTTCCCTTCTAACTAAATCTAAAATTCCAAACCATCACCACAATTGGATACCAGTCCCAAGAAACATATTACCATTTCTCATAAAAAAGAATTGGTTGAGTTTTAAGTTTTTAAAGATAAAAGTTCACAAAGATATTTTGTCACAAAAAAATCAAAAAGCATTTTTGGAAGAAATGAAAATGTTGTCCTTTCTCTACCTTAAACAGAAATCCAAATCTTACTACTCCCTAAATGCATTTTACACACAGCTATCAAATTGATATTTTTCAAAAATAGATCTGATCATGTTATCTCCCTGAAATATTCAGAATTATTGAAAAGGTTTAGAAATATTCAAACATTCCCTATTGTTACTAGGATAAAATACAAATAACATTTAAAGTCATAATCCCCCCCCCCTTTCTTCCCATACACATTAGGCTCCCATAGAATAGCAAGGAGAAATAAGAAGTTTTTTCTTAAATGAGCAATACAAAGAAATAGAAGAAAATGACCGAATGGGAAAGACAAGAAATTTCTTTAAGAAAATTAAATATATCAATGGAACATTTCAAATTAAATATATCAATGGAATCTCTCATGTAAAAGTGGGCATGATTTTTTAAAATGGAATTTAATAGAAGTAAAAGAGATTAAGAAGAGATGGCAAGAATACACGGAACTATATAGGAAAATTTTACCATAAGGTTAACCACAATGCTGTGGTTATTGATCTAGAGCCAAACATCCTGGAAAATGTAGTCAACTCGGTCTTAGAAAACAATGCTAAGAATAAGACTAATGAAGGTGATGAAATTTCAAAAAACTTAAAAGATACTTCTATTACAGTACTACACTCAATACACCAGCAAATTTCAAAAATTCAAATGTGACTCTTGCATTGATCAGTTTACCTAGTCCTAAAGAAGGGCCAAAGGCTGTCCGAATTACTGAACATTTGCCCTCATTTCACATACCAACAAGATTGTTCTTAAAATTCTGCAAGCAAGGCTTTGGCAATATATCAACCAGACTGGTTTTTGAAGAGGTAGAGGAACTAAAGACCAAATTGCCAACATTTGCTGAGTGATGGAGAAAGCAAGGGAGTTACAGGAAAACAAAACAAAACAGAACAAAAATCTACTTTTGCTTCATTGACTACACCAAAGCCTTGGACTCTGTGAATCATAGCAAAATACGACAAGTCTTTAATGAGCTGAGTGTACCAGGTAATCTTACTTGTCTCCTAAATAATCTGTTTGAGGGCCAAGAAGTTAGAACTGAACATGGAACAACTGATTAGTTTTAAGATTGGAAAAGGAATATAAGAATACCTTATTTATTTATGCAAAGTACATCACATGAATTACCAAACTGGACAATTCAAAAGCTGGATTTAAGGTTGCTGGAAGAAATATCAATAGTCCCAAATGTGCGGATGATACTAGTCTGATAGCAAAAAGTGAAAAAAGAAATTACGAAATCTCTTAATGAGAATTCTGAAAGAGGAAAGCGTAAAAGATGGCTTAATGTTCAACATAAAACAAAACAAACAAACAAACAAAACTCTCACAAGATCTTAGCAACTGGTCCCACCACTTCCTAGAAAATAGAGGGAGAGTAATTGGAAGCAGAATCAAATTTAATATTCTTATGTTTAAAAGTCACTGAACACAGAGATTACAGCCATGAAATTAAAAGACTTGTTACTTAGAAACTCTCTTGTTCCTTGGTAATCCACACTGTTTGCTGGAAGGGCAAATAGCCAAGTCTTTCCACAGTTGATCATAATGATAATATTGCTATTACTGCATACAGTATTCTCCTGGTTCTACTCACTTCACTTTACATCAGTTCATATCAGTCTTCTCAGGTTATTTTGAAGCTATTTTGCTCTTCACTTCTTTTGCACAATAGTATTCCATCACAATCATATAGTACAACTTGTTTAACCATTTCTCAATTGATGGGCATTTCTTCAATTTCCAATTCTTTGCCATCACAAAAAGGAATGCTATAAATATTTTTTGTGTGTAAAGAGGCTCATTTCTATTTTTTTTGTTATCTTCAGGATACAGAACTAATAGACATACTGCCAGTTCAAAAAATATGCAGAGTTTTATAGCATTTTGGGCATAATTTCAAACTATTCTCCAGAATGCATTAAAGTGCCATTTCCATCTCCTCTTCAGCATTTGTCATTTTCCTTTTCTGTAATGTTAGCCAATCTGATAGACCTTTTTTTATTTTCTAAAGAACAGGTGTCTAAGTAAATATATAGTGTATATAAAATTTAATATGATTTAACTTATTTGAATGCTTCTACTCTACTATATAGTGAATATTAGTAAAATCAGAAGTTACTGAAGTTCATAATTGCTTAGAGCTTTTGAAAATTTTCTGCAAAATGATAGAAGCTTTAAAGATATTTTCTGTATGTTTCATATTAAAATAGTAGTAAGAGAAAAAAGTTAATATTTTTTCTTCCTGAAAATAAAAAGTATAGAAAAAAAGAGACCAATAGTTTAACCATCCCATCCTAAAAAGATTTGTGTGTATGTGTGTAGAGCAATGAGATCATTGTTTTTACTTGAATAGAGGGTGTCTGAAGGAAGGTTGAGAAGAATATTTGCTTTAAAAAAAATGACTGACAGTACTGATGCATTAATGGAAAGATTGTTTTGAGTTTGCTCCCTACCCTGCTCCACCATACTTCCATCAGCAGTGATGACTTTATACTACCCCATTTCTGACTAGGTCCTCCTTGTGACAAAAGATTCATTTTGGAGGATTCTTTATTGAAGTTAGAGATGTGAGTTCTGACAATGGAACACAGTGAAATCAAAATTTTGATCTTAATAGCTGGCATTATAACCAATTAAGACAACCAGCAGACTTTTGCTGGGAGTTGCTAAATATATTACAGTTTAAAAGTAAAAGCTAATTAAATATAGCTCTATTACTCCAATGTTCCTTATTATAAAAGTTCCCTATTATGTAACAGTTCCCTATTATTTATCAGAACAATTCAGAAGCTATTACACTATCTACCAGAGACTTTACAGTTCAAGTTATAAAATGGCCCTTTTAAAAAAATATTCTTTTAGAGTTCCCAGGAAATTTAGCATATACCCTTCTATCACATCAGTCAACATATAATAATGTGTATTAATAGAAATCACCAGACAAAAATATATTGAGATAATTTTAAAGCATTTGATGTAGAATGAATAACAACTGTTTTACATGCTTAACAAAATAATAAAGGTTATCAGTAGTCCTTAGCCCTGTAGAATCACTCCATATTCTCAATCAGATAACTCAAAGGCAGCTTTGAATTCAGAATTTGAATCTTGAACAAAAGAATATTTATGGATAAATATTTTGTCTTTTCATCTAATGATCAGGAATTAACACTATATTTTTATTAAGTGAATTCCAATTTTATAGGAAAAATTATAATTTATATTTAACAATGTAAATGCTTGCATATGTCTATTGCTTAGCCTTTTTAAAACACGCTAATGGAAATAATCTTATTTCAACAGCAGCTTTAGGATAGATCAGTTTCATCTCTATTTTATATATGAGAAAACTGAGTTCTATAGACATAATTCTACCCTCACCATATCTTTTGCATCTAAACAAATCTGCATGACTTAGCCTTCTCTTCACTTACTTTCACCACTCCAGATTAGATCTTCATTACATAGACTTTGCTAATAGCATTCTGAGTAGTATTCCTGCTTCTTTTCTCTGCCTTCTCCAATCCATCCTCTATATAGCTGCCAAAATAATATTTCATTTCTTTTCTAAAAAAAACCCTCTGTGATTGCTCATTTTCTTTTGAATAAAATTCCAAGTTGTTAGCTTGCCATGTAAAGCTTCTATAATTAACTCTAGTTTACTTTTTCAATGGGACATAATGTTTTCCAGCACATACACCAAATCTAATCATACTAGAATACTAGATCTTCCCTATACTTTATATTCCACCTATCATCTTTATGTCCTTTTTGTAAAAAAGTCTCTTAGACTGGGCTATTTTTTTCCCCCCTTCATGTCTACTTTTCAAAATTCTTGTCTTTTGTCCCTTGTTTCCTGAAGTCTTCCTTGATTCATTCTCTACACAGATATCTATAAATAGCAAATTCCTTTTCAGTGTTGTTGAGTAGTTATTTAATCATGTTCAACTCTTTATGACTTCATTTAGGGTTTTCTTTTTTTATTATAGCTTTTATTTATTATAGCATATATACATATGAATGGGTAATCTTTCAACATTGGCCCTTGAAAAAACTTCTGTTCCAACTTTTCCCTTCCTTCCCTCCACCCTCTCCTCTAGAAAGCAGGTAGTCCCATACATGTTAAATATGTTAAAGTATATGTCAAATACAATATGTGTATACATATTTATACAGTTCACTTGCTACACACACACACACACACACACACACACACACACACAAAATTGGATTTAGAAAGAAGCTAAAAATAACCTGGAAAGAAAAACAAAAATTCAAGCAAACAATAAAAGAAAGAGTAGAAATGCTATGTTGTAGTCCACACTCATTTCCCAGTGTTCTTTTGCTGGGTGTAGCAAGTTCTGTTCAATACTCATCAACTGGAACTGATTTGGATTCTCTCATTGTTGAAGATAGCCACTTCCATCAGAATTAATCCTCATGTAGTATTGTTACTGAAGTGTAAAATGATCTCCTAGTTATGCTAATTTCACTTAGCATCAGTTCATGTAAGTCTCCCCAAGCCTCTCTGTATTCATCCTGCTGGTCATTTCTTACAGAACAACAATACTCCATAACATTCATATACCACAGTTTACCCAGCCATTCTCCAATTGATGGGCATCTATTCAATTTCCAGTTTCTAGCCACTACAAAAAGGGCTGCCACAAAAATTTTTGCACATACAGGTCCCTTTCCCTTCTTTAATATCTCTTTGGGATATAAGGCCAGTGTAACACTGCTGGATCAAAGGGTATGCACAATTTGACAACTTTTTGAGTATAGTTCAAATTGCTCTCCAGAATGGTTGGATCTGTTCACAACCCCACCAACAATGCATCAGTGTCCCAGCTTCCCCACATCTCCTACAACATTCGTGACTATCTTTTCCTGTCATCTTGGCCAATCTGAGAGGTATGTAGTGTTATCTCAGAGTTGTCTTAAATTTGTATTTCTCTTATCAACAATAACACTTTTTCATATGGGTAGAAATCATTTCTATTTCATCATCTGAAAATTATCTGTTCATATCCTTTGACTATTTATCAATTGGGGAATGGCTTGATTTCTTATAAATTTGGAAATGAGACCTTTATCAGAATCTTTAATTATAAAGATGTTTTCCTAGTTTATTGCTTTCCTTATAAATCTTGTTTGAATTAGTTTTGTTTGGACAAAAGCTTTGTAATTTGATATAATCAAAATAGTTCTTCTTTGGTCACAAATTCCTTCCTCCTACACAGATCTGAGAGGTATACTATCCTGTATTCTTCTAATTTATAATATCATTCTTTATGCCTAGATCATGAACCCATTTTGATCTTATCTTGGTGTATGATGTTAAGTGTGGATCAATGCCTAGTTTCTGCCATATTAATTTCCAATTTTCCCAGCAGTTTTTGTCAAATAGTGAATTCTTATCACAAAAGTTGGGGTCTTTGGGTTCGTCAAACACTAGATTGTTATAGTTATTGACTGTTTTGTTCTATGAATCTAACCTATTCCACTGATCAATTAGTTTATTTCTTAGCTAATACCAAATGGTATTGGTGACTGCTGCTTTATAATATAGTTTTATATCAGGTACAGCTAGGCTACCTTCATTTGATTTTTTTTTTTCATTAGTTCCCTTGAAATTCTTGACCTTTTGTTCTTCCAGATGAATTTTGTTTTTATTTTTTCTAGGTCATTAAAATAGTTTTTTGGGAGTCTGATTGGTATAGTACTAAAAAAATAGATTAGTTTAGGTAGTATTGTTATCTTTATTATATTTGCTTGACCTATCCAAGAGCATTTAATATTTTTCCAATTATTTAGATCTGACTTTATTTGTGTGGAAAGTGTTTTATAGTTTTGCTCATATAGTTCCTGACTTTCCCTTGGTAGATAGATTCCCAAATATTTTATACTATTGGCAGTTACTTTAAATGGAATTTCTCTTTGTATCTCTTGCTGTTGGATTTTGTTAGTGATATATAAAAATGCTGATGATTTATGTGCATTTATTTTGTATCCTGCAACTTTGTTAAAGGTGTGAATTATTTCTAATAGCTTTTTAGTAAAATCTCTGGGGCTCTCTAAGGATACCATCATATAATCTGCAAAGAGTGATAATTTGACTTCCTCATTACATATTCTAATCTATTTAATCTCTTTTTCATCTCTTATTGCCAAAGCTAGCATTTCTAAAAAAATATTGAATAATTTATGGTGATAGTGGCAACTGTTTCACTCTTCATTTTATTGGGAATGGTTCAAGTTTATCAAATGGTTCAAGTTTATCACCATTACATATGATGCATACTGATGGTTTTAAATAGATGCTACTATTTTAAGGAAACATCCATTTATTCCTATAATCTCTAGTGTTTTTAATAGGAATGGGTGTTGGATTTTATCAAATGCTTTTTCTGCATCTATTGAAATGATCATATGGTTTTTGTTAATTTGGTTATTGATATAGTCAATTATGTTTATAGTTTTTCTAATGTTGAAGCAGCCTTGCATTTCTGATATAAATCCTACTTGGTCATGGTGTATTATCCTGGAGATGATTTCTGTAATCTTTTATTTTATTTTAATATTTTATTTAGTTAAGATTTTTGCTAATATTTTATTTAAGATTTTTGTATAGATGTTCATTAGGGTGATTGGTCTATAATTTTCTTTCTCTGTTTTCAACCTACTTGGTTTAGGTATTAGTATCATGTCTGTGTCATAAAAGGAATTTAGTAGGACTCCTTCATTTCCTATTTTTTCAAATAGTTTATATAGCATTAGAGTTAATTGTTTTTTAAATGTTTGGTAGAATTCACATGTAAATCCATCTGGTCCTGGAGATTTTTTCTTAGGGAATTGATTAATAGCTTGTTCTATTTCTTTTTCTAAACTTGGACTATTTAACCAATTTACTTTTTCCCCTGTTAATCTGGACAACCTATATTTTTGAAGGTATGCATCCATTTCATTTAAGTTAGCAAATTTATTGGCATAAAGTTGGGCAAGATAACTCCTAATTATTGCTCTATTTTTCTCTTTATTAGCAGCAAGTTCTCCCTTTTCATTTTTAAGACTAACAATTTGATTTTCCTCTTTTCTTTTTCTAATCAAATTTACCAAGGGCTTATCTATTTTGTTGGTTTTTTCATAGAGCCGACTTAGTTTTATTTATTAATTCAATAGTTTTTTACTTTCAATTTTATTAATCTCTCCTTTTGTTTTTAGAATTTCAAGTTTAGTGTTTGATTGGGGTTTTTTAATTTTCTCTTTTTCTAGCTTTTTTAGTTGTAAGTCTAATTCATTGATTTTTTTTTCTTTCTCTATTTTATACAAGTAGGTCTCTAGAAACATAAAATTTCCCCTTATTGCTGTTTTGGCTGCATCCCATATATTTTGCTATGTTGTCTCATTATTTTCATTCTATTGGGTGAAATTATTGTGTCTATGATTTGCTGTTTCACCCATTCATCCTTTAGAATGAAATTATTTAGTTTCCAATTTCTTTTTGTTCTATTTTCCCCCAGCTTTTTATTGAATGTAATTTTTGTTGCATTGTGATCTGAAAAGGATGCATTTACTTTTTCTGCCTTTCTTCATGAGGTCTTTATGTCCTAATATATGGTCAGTTTTTGTATAGGTTCCATGAACTGCTGAGAAGAAAGTGTACTAGTTTCTGTGTCCATTTAGTTTTCTCTAAAGATTTATCATAGCTAACTTTTCTAGTGTTCTATTTATCTCTTTAACTTCTTTCTTATGTATTTTGTGGTTTTATTTATCTAGTTCTGAGAGTGCAAGGTTGAGATTTCCCACTATTATAGTTTTTCTGTCTATTTCTTCTTGCAATGTTTAATTTCTTTATGAATTAGAGCTATACTACTTGGTGCATATATGTTTAGTATTGATATTGCTTCATTATCTATGCTGCCCTTTAGCAAGATATAGTGTCCTTCCTTATCTCTTTTAATTATATCAACTTTTGCTTTTGCTTGATCTGAGATCAGAATGGCTATCCCTGCTTTTTTTTTTTTTTTACTTCACCTGAAGCATAGTAGATTCTGTTCTAGCCATTTACCTTTACTCTGTGGGTATTGACCTGCTTCAAATGTGTTTCCTGTAAACAACATATTGTAGGATTCTGGCTTTTGATCCAGTCTGCTATCTGCCTTCATTTTATGGGGGAGTTTACCCCATTCACATTTATGGTTAAAATTACTGTATTTCCTGCCATCTTATTAACCCCAAGTTGTGCTTTTCTCTTTCCTTTTCCTCTTACCCCTCTCTTCAGTATTAAACTTATGAGCACCACTTGCCTCACTCAGCCCTCCCTCTTTAGAATTCCTCTCTCCCCTTAGAGTCCCTCCCTTTTTCTTAAACCCTTTCCTTTCAATTTCCGTATTCCCTTCTATTTTTTTCTTTTCGCTTTTTCCCTCCCACTTTTCAATGAAGTGAGAGAAGTTTCTTTGTAAACCGAATATGTCTAATATTTTCTCTTTAAGCCAATTTTGATGAGAGTAAGGTTCACACTGTGTTCATACCCCTCCCTTCTTTCAGTTATAATAGGTTTCCTTTACCTCTTTGTGAGATGTAGTTTCCTTCTTTTTACCTCCACTTTTCCCTTTTTCTGGTACAATTTCCTTTCTACTTCTAGATCTTTTTTTATATTATAAGAGTAAACCAAATTATACACTTTCTCTTATGTAGGCCCATAACAAATATAGTTATCAAGAGTTCTTTTATGCCTCTCTTGAGTCCTATATTTGGAGGTCAAACTTACTGCTTAGCTCTGGTTTTTTCATCAGAAATATATGGAATTCACCTATTTCATTGAATGCCCATTTTCTTGCCTGGAAGAAACTGCTCAGTATGACTAGATAAGTTATTCTTGGCTGCATACCAAGTTCCTTTGCCTTTTGGAATATCAGATTTCAGGATCTTCACTCCTTTAATATGGAAGCTGCTAGATCCTGAGTGATCCTTATTGTGGCTCCTTAGTATTTGAATTTTTTTTTTTTTTCTGGCTGCTTGTAGTATTTTTTCCTCGGTCTGACAGTTCTGTAATTTAGCCACAATATTTCTTGGAGTTTAATTTGGGGATCTGTTTTCAGTAGATAATCGATGAATTCTTTCAATGGCTATTTTACCTTCTGTTTCTATGATATCTGGGCAATTCTCTTTGATGATTTCCTGAAAAATAGTGTGCAGGCTTTTTTTCATCATGTATTTCAGGGAGTCCAATAATCATTAGATTGTCTCTCATAGATCTATTTTCCAGGTTGGTTGTTTTTCCCATTAGATATTTTACATTTTTTCTATTTTTTCTTTCTTTCTTTTTTTTTTCTTTTTTCTTTTTTCTTTTTTCTTTTTTCTTTTTTTTTTTTTTTTTTGGTTTTGCTTGACAGATTTTTGTTGCTTTATTGAGTCATTCATTTCCATTTATTCAACTTTGAATTTTAGTGTGTTATTTTTTTCATTTACTTTTTTTTACCTCTTTTTGTATTTGTCCAATTGAATTTTGATTGAGTTCTTCTGTGGAATTTTTTTTTCCATTTCACAAATTTTGTTTTTTAGGGAGTATTTTCTTTTTCCATTTCACTAATTTTGTTTTTTAAGAAGTTATTTTCTTTTTCTGTTTCACAAATTTTGTTTTTCTGGGAGTTGCTTTCTTTTTACAATTTGTCAAATCTATCTTTTAATGAGTTATATGTTATTATATATGTATGTATGATATATGATGTATAGATACATATATATGTATGTATATATATATCTATATATACATACATACATATATAGATAGATAGATAGATAGATAATTAAAACAAGGATCCTTACAAGGTGCTAATTCAGCGGAATTGATCAGACAAAAGTTATCTAGTTTAGCATGGTGATTAATAGTTCTCTAAGTTCAGTATGTTGATTTATCTTACAACAAATGATGGTTTCTATTGATATAAAGATTGGTTTATATTCAAAATAGAGCATATAAAGCTGTGACAAACTCAGCCAGAGTCAGAGCCAGAATCAGACTCAGAAGGGCTTGGAGAGAGACTCCGAAGGGCCAGACACGGACTTGGAAGGGACCCAGAGACAGATTCATTACATCATCCACCTTTGTGGTGGCTGGGGGCTGAAGCACACGCCCTTGGACTCAGAGCCAGATTCACTCACTTAATTTCACACCACCGTGGTGGCAGGTTCTCCTCTTTCATTTCTCCATTGAGACCAAGGCCCATCTGAGCCAGAGACAGACTCAGAAAAGGGACCCAGAGACAGATTCATTCCATCTTCATCAGCCTTGTGGTTGCTGGCCTGGCCTCCTGCACTTTCCCCACTGAAACTGAGGTTGGTCTGAAAGGCTCTCAAGAAAGCTATCTGGGCCACATGCAAGGAAACTAGATTTTGAAGGAGATAATAAAGATTTGGACTTTAACACCTGGCTATTCTTGTGGTGATACTTGGCTGAAATGAAATCTGCTCCAAGACCTCCAGAAAACCAAACAAGAACACTATAGTTATATGCTTTTTCCATTTCATTATGCCTATTTTGTGTTGCCTTTTCCAGACTCTTTTGCAAAGCTTTTGTTTCCTTTCCCCATTTTTCCTCTAGCTCTCTTTTAAGATCCTTTCTAATTTCTTCTAGGAGAGCCTTGTATGATGGGGACAAGGTTATTTCATCCCTTGGAGCTTCATCCGGAGATAATCTGCCTTTAGTCTCCTCAGGGTTTGAAATCTGTTCTCTTTCACCATAAAAGCTGTCAATTGTTAGAGTCCCCTTTAGTTTTTTACTCATTTTTTACAAGTTAAGTTAAGGTCTGCCTTTAGGGCAGGGAAGGTTTTCCAAGCAACCACAGCTGGTTGGGTCAGTGCTGATTCACTCCTGGTGCTGGCTCTGCCACATAGAGTCATTAGCAATGCCCCGGGGCTCTGTGCTGTCTGCCCCAGTGTTTGTGGTTGGAGTATGCTCAAGAACCCTAAGACTGCACTGCTCCTGGACACTGAACTTTCTATGCTAGAATTTGTAGTCAGCTGCCTGGGCTTGTGCTGTCTCTCTCCCACTTCTGATTGAACCAGATCTTCTCTGGTCCACTTCCTCCCGCAAACTCTCTGCCCCATGGAAGTCACATTGCCACACTGAGACTGTTCTGCCCTGGCGCCCTGCTCTGTCTGAGCTGGCTTTTGTGGTCAGCTGTTTGTGCTTCGCTGCCTCTCTCCTGTTTCTGATTGAAACAGATATTTTCTGGTCTGTTTCCTCCCACAAACTCTCTGCCCCTGGACTCTGAGCTGTCTGCGCAGGCATTTGTACTAGTTGCCCCGGCTGCCTTCCTCCCATTTCCAATTGAAACAGACCTTTTTTGGCGATTTTTGAAGTTATCTTCTGCTGATAAATTGTTGCACTCCCAATATATGTGGGTTCTTCCCATCTAGAGCTAATTCAGAGGCTGGATTTCATAATTATTTTGAGGGTTGTAAAGAAGGTCAGAGAGAAATGTGTGTTATCTCTGCCATCTTGGCTCCTTCCTCCATTTAGGGTTTTCTTGGCAAAGATTCTGCAGTACTTTTGCCATTTACTTCTCCAGATTACTTTTTGGATAAGGAAGCTGAGGCAAACAAAGTAAAATGATTTGCCTTCACACTGTCAATAAGTTGTTTGAAGCTAAATTTGAACTCAGGTCTCTCTGATTTCAGGCCTGGTATTCTATCTACTGTACCACTTATCTGCCAAATCAGCTGATGATTGTTTAATCTCCTATTGATTCTAGACGGGATGATAATAGATATGGTTTATGCTTAGGTAAGGTTTGGACTTTTTCCACTCATATCCACATTTGCCTGAGAAATTTTTATACAACCCCAGGTTTAGAGGAATATAAAGCAAAAATCAAATATTTACTGATAATAAATCATAATTTTATGACTCCCCCACATTCAGTTACATTACCCAATATGACATTATGACCCATAAGAATGATCACTAAGGCTGCTTCCACATTACCAATTTTATAATGCTTTAATTCTGATAGAATCATTTCCTTTGATGACTCTGCCTAAAACCTTTTGTGATGCCTCAGTGTGAGTGAGCATTCTAGCCATCTCTGCTGATCTTGGGATATTGAAAGGTAAAGCTACTTACCCAGAGAAACATGGCTCTTATATAGCATACAGGCAGGAATTGGCCCTACTTCCACATTTGGAATGAAGTTCTCTATACATTTTACCACAATGTCTCTCATAGGGAAACATAGGATTTTAAAACAACAAAAAATGAGATAATTACAAAGTTTTATTCAATTTCTTAAATTTTCAAATTCAGTTTAATTAAACAGAATTTATTAAGCCTCTATTGTCTACAAAGCACTAAGAATACAAAGATAAAAATGAAATAGTCCCATATCTCAAGGATTTTAAATTCTATCAGAGAGAAAACACTCCATACTATATGAAGATAAAGATAAGGCAGAGTAAGGACTACATGTTACCAAGGACAGACCTAGACAATGTAAGCTGTAAGTTAGTCCAGCTTCAAGATAAGAGAAAGCTACCTGAAGAAACTGAGCTGAAGTTTGAAAAAAGATTAGGAATTTGACAAGTAGAGATAAGAAGGGAATGGATTCCAGGTATCGGGAGTGGTATGTGTAAATGCAGAAAAGTGGGTGACAAGTGTGGAAAATAACTGATAGTCCAGCATAGCTATAGACTATATGAAAGGAGGAATAATCTGAAAAAAAAAAAAAAAAGGGAAAAAATAGGTTGAAGTTAGAGTGTGAAGCATTTTAAATGCCAACCTAAGGAATTTGTATCTATATTTTAGAGATTCTAGGAAGCCCTCAGTGTTCTTATAAGTAAATGTATTAAATTATGATAAACGTGTAATGAATTAAATTACCACAAATTTGACAATTTTTTTTGTAGATACAGTATGTAAAGGATGGCAAAAAGAAAACAAAACAACTGGCAAAGACATCAATTAGAAAGACATTAAAAAGTCAAAGTTCTTCATGCTGAGAACCTCTGTTACATTAGTGAAAGTGTAAGTGAAGAGAAGTTTAGCCGAAAGAAATGTGAAATTGGCAGGACTGAGTGACAAATTGGCCATGGAGTAGACATGAGAGAGCTATAAGGATCAAAAAGATGATTCAAATATTTTGAACCAGAATTACTATAGAATGATATATTAAACAGAAATAAGAATCAGGAAGGGATTTAGGGGAAAATATGTTTAGTTCAGGTTTGGTTTTGTTGAATTTAATGTGCTAACAGGAGATCCAAGAAAGCATTTTTAGAAAAAAATTGATAAATGTCTAAGGTTCAGGATAAAAATAGTAAAGCCCATATTATAAATATGACAGTCATTTTCATAGAAATGACAAATGAATCCCCAGAATTGGGGGGGAAATCACTAAGAAAAAATGTAAAGAGAGAAAAGAAGAAATGGATGATAGAGCTTCACAGGAAGGACACTGCGACATTGTATCCAGGATATCCTTGTCAAATCAGCAAAGAAAACTGAGAAAAGGCCATTGGGCATGAAAGAAGTGATCCAGACTCAGGCAGTATCGTGGAAGTCGAGAATAGAGGGAGTATAACAGAAGGTAGGTGAGGTGACATAAGACCGAAGAAAGATCAACCAAAATGAGATCAGTCAAGAAATCTTTAAGAGCAAAGTTTGATTAAGATCACACTGTATCCAGAGAGAGGACTGAGGGGTATAAATGTAGATTACGACATAGTATTTTCCTTTTTTTTTTTTTTTTCCTTGCTTTTTATTTTTTCTTTTTGTTTCCTTGCTTTTTTTTCTTTCTCACTTTTTGATCTTATTTTTTTGTGTGCAGCATGATACATGTGGAAATATGTATAGAAGAACTGCATGTATTTTTAACATATGTTGATTACTTGCTGTCTATGGGAGGAGTGGAGAGGAGAAAAATTTGGAACACAAGGTTTTGCTAGGGTGAATGTTGAAAACTATTTTTGCGTGTATTTTGAAAATAAAAAAAAAACTATTATAAAATAAATTTATAGAATCAAAAAACAATTAAAAAAAAAAGTGGTAGGCTCAGAATCTAAAATGCCAATGAGTGAGTCAATGGAAAGTAATTAGAAGCAGAGCAAGTACTTTCTATGGGGGTTAATGAAAGGGAGAAGAGAATGACTGTTCCTTTTTCAATTGTTTATGACTCTTTGTAACCCATTTGAGGTTTTCTTGGCAAAGATAACAGAGTGATTTGCCATTTTCTTCTCCTGCTATTTTTCAGATGAGAAAACTGAGGCAAACAGGATTAAGTGACTTGCCCAAGGTCATATAGCTAGTAAGTGTATGAGGCTACATTTGAACTCATATCTTTTTGACTTCAGGTCCAGTGCTATATTTGTGTGGCACCTAGCTGCCCCAGTGTTTATTATTATTGTTTCATTCATTTCAGTCATGTCCAACTCTTCATGACTTTTTGGGGGAATTTTCTTGACAAAGATACTAGAGAGACAGTATCTTTGACAATAACTATGACAATAGATTAAGGAAATGGAAGGATCAATTAAACATTTGTCTTTATTTATTTTGTTCATTTTTAAATATGAAGAGACCTATCCCTTACTTGTAAAGTAAAGTAAGTAAAGTAAGTAAAAAGAAATTTAGATTTAGATGAAAAGAAATTCAAAGTTCAAAAAGAAGGAGAATACATGTAATGGATTCAACTTGAATCTGCCTTTTTGAAATTTCAATCCATTTCCTCTACTTCTGTCTTCTTCTACCAGATGGTGTTCTAAATACTTGAAGATGCAATAATCACAGCTGCTAATTCTTTTATTATCCTAGGCTATAGTTGGTTTGGGTTTGACAACTTAAACTTATAAGGGTTCATTTTTGTCTCCTTACCTCTCCAAGTTATTAATTCCTCATTTTCTATTTCCATTCTTTTACAATCCAGAGATAATTTTCTTAGGCAAAGAAATCAGATGCAAAATTACAATGGAACCACTCCATCTAAAATAGTTCTCCTTTGATCTTCCAGCCTAGGAGGATTTTGTAGTCATCAGAATCTTCCTAAAGCTTACAGCAACACAGACCCCTGGACTTGTTTCTTTTTTCCCAAGTTCTCCCAGATTTGTTCTGGTTTATTAGAAACAAATGCATTAATTAAATGTAATGATTGTCTATGCCCTTTGTTTTTTTTGTTTTTGTTTTTGTTTTTGTTTTTTTTTTTTTTTAATTCTTTACCAGTCTCATTAAGAACTCTCTCCTTAAAGGTAAATGACCTTTCTGGCATCAGACTAGATAAGTATGGATACCCAGGGAAACATACAAACTCATATAACAAGAAATTGAATCCTGGGGCTTATCAGGTTGAAGAAAGTCTGCTTATTGCATAAACTCACTCAAGTGTTACACCTTTAAGTCACTATAAGAGCTTGCTCTGTAACATCAAGGTCAGTGATTCAACAAAACAAATCTTGAGTGTATAAACCATCTGTGCCACAAATTTCATACTCTAGTTATGAATTACTCTCACCAGATAGTGTATATAGTGTATCTCAGAGTGACCTGCTCTGTTGCCCATATGATGTTCCCAAGAGCTTGCTTTTTTCTTTCTACCTCTATATTAATGGTTTCTTTCAGTTATTGTGAATGTATAGCTATCCTGGTTTTCCTAACTAGAATAATTGTATTTATTTTTCTTTTGACATTTTTATCCCTGCTTCACTTTTCCACTCTTCTTGACTTCCACTTCATTAATCTTTCTGGGAACCCTGGCTCACTTAATTGGCATTACTAATTTAGTAGACACACTTTAGTGTCAGTAAAAATTGACCCTTTCCCCTTTCTCAGATGCATATTCTACTCACCTTACAGAAAGCAGGTTGATGAGCCTTGGCTCACATTCCCTCTGCAGGGGAGTATTTCATTAGAATCTCATTCTTTTAATATCTTTACACCTATTATGTGCCAATCACTGTGATGGTACTAGAAATTAAAAATTCCAAGGATGAAACAAACCCCCTTCATGAGGAGTTTACATTCAAGTAGGAAAATAAGGAAAGAGTTATGGTAACACATTTGCTGAAGACCAGTCAAAAACAGTTTATTAATCTTTTCCTATGTGTAGGCACAGTACTTAGTACTAGGTATAAAAAAGAAAAAGGTAAAAACACCCTGAAATCAAGATATCAGAACTATATACAGCAAAGCTATATACAGAACAATTTGAAAATAGTCCAGAGAGAAGGCATTAGCATTAAGAGGAATCAAGAAAAAATTTTTTGTAGGAGGTAAGACTTGAAGAAAATCAGGGAAAGCAAGAGATGGACATAAGGAGGGAGAGAATTCTAGACATGAAAGACAGATAGTCGAAATTCATGAAGTTAAGAGATGTTTTCTTTCCTTGATGTCTTTCTTATTTTTATATAAGTAACTTTATCTCCCCAAGAGTTCTTGCTTTCTTATCTCCTCAAGAGTTCTTACTTTCTTATAATCAATACCTTCAATGAGACCTTGCTCTCATAGACATATTAAAATGTAATTCCTATTTCTTTTTTAGTAAATGTTTTTCTAAATTCAACAATTAACTGTACATCACTCTCTATCATGGAGTCACAGACCCTTTGTAAAGTCAAAAAGAATTCATCTGCCTTACCACTTCATCCCTGTGAAAAGGAATATACAAATGCCATGGCTTAATTCATAGGCAATTTCATTTTCATTTTGATTCATTTTATTCATTGTGCTTTTTGACAATGATTTTGTCCTTCTTTCATTTTTGTGCTCTTCACTTTCTCCTGCCAAAGTTGGCTTATTAAATCTTTACTCTGCTCCCAGAACTCTAATTTCATGACTTCATACTCTGGTATTTAGTTTCATTTTTTTGTCCTCAGATTCAATGCCCTGTACAGCCCACATTGGACTAGACTTCAGAGCTTTTCCAAATTTATCTTCATAACAACACATGCCAGTGAGTAATAACGCTTTTCCAGTTTGGTGTTCCCCCGCTAGCTGTCAGTGGTAAGAACCAGTCCTGTCCCTTACTATTCTATCCAAATAGGATTTTCACTGCCTTTTCTGGTTATCGTTACAGCTCTTCTGAAGTTCTTAACTATTGGCATTCCTTTTCAGGCTCCTGATATATCTACATATCTAAGCTTGGAATAAGAACAGGATTTTAAAAATCCAAAACAAATATAATCCCTTTGGTAGTGAACACAGATTCATTCATTTAGTAAACATTAATGAAGAACCTAAAATGTGTCAGGAAATCTGGAAAGTGGGAATGGAAGGGGTAAATACAAAGAAAACCAAAATAATTCCTGCTTTCAGAGGAGTTTGCATTCTGTAAAGTGGATGTTGGAAGGGACGGATGGGACTGCATGTACAAATACAAGTCAACTACACACACACACACACACACACACACACATTTCCTGAGTGCAGGAAATCAGGAAAAATCCCATATAATTGGGGTCTCTTAAACTAAGCCTTGAAAAAAGCCAAGGATTCTAAGAGGAGTGTGAGAAATAAAAACAGGGAAAAGCCTGTGCCAAGTCATGGAGACAAGAGATAGAATGTGTTATGTAAGGAAGAGCAAATACAACAATGTAGGTGAACTAATTTGTATTACAATCTATATTTAAAATTTCCTATTAATGATTTGTCACACTTGATTTGGATATTTAATCTCATTGACCATAGTTCTTTTTTAATAAGACAGTAATGGGCAATGTCTTTCTGAAAAGTAACAAGAAAGTTTTATATAAAAAATTATTATTTATATATGTCATATATGTGCTATTTAATTTCTAGAAGTATATATATGCTTTTTGAATTATTTGTGTTGTAAATATATTTCATTGTCAAAGTCATAGGAGAATCTCTCTGATTATATACCTTGATCATTTCTCATTTCTTGAAAGTGGAGATGAAGAAATCAAATATATATATATATAACACATGTGTATATTCACAATGTATATATGTATAACATGTTTATGTATATATGTATAATATATGTATATGTGTGTATGTGTACTGAACAAAACTGCCAGTTTCTTAGAGTCTCAATTGTTACTCTACATTTTATAATGCTACATTCTTCTCTTTGTAGGAGCCAAAACATGTTAATTAATTCAATTTGATTTAAAAAAATAAAGAAGAAAAGAGAAGAAGAAAGAAGGAGGAGGAGGAGAAGAAGGAAAAACAAAGTAAGAAAAAATTACCCTGACTTCAAGGAATTAAATTAAGGAAATATAACATATTCACAAATAAGTGAATGTGAAGAATGAACAAGGTAATAACAGATAATTTTAAAGCACATTAGACAATGGACAGATGGAGATGTAGTTTAAGATAAACAGAAGAAGTAACTCTGGTTACTCTGGGTTTTTTTGTGATTTCCCTAAAGTGTGATGGAGCAGAAAGCTATTATTTCATCAAGTGAATCTGAACATAATAATAATTCAAGAATAACCAAGGACAAAAATTCTTTCCTCAAGATGTGTATTTGATCTAATTGAAGAATGGCCTAAAAATAATAATAATAAAAAAATCTTCACTTTGCTTTGCTTTAGTCTCCTAGTGGCTTTGAGAGGTTCAAAGAATGATCCTAATGACCTTGAGTGAAAAGTGCATTAGACCAGAAAATTTATTTCAAATACATACATACATATCTATATATGTGGATATATATGTATATGCTAATTACTTATTAAATCAACCTAGTACCAAGGAAGATTATATTACATAAAAAGCAAAGATAAGGTAAGAATTTAATTTCTAGAAGTGCATATGCACTTCTTGAATTATCTATGAATACTATAAATGTATTTCTTTGAGAAAGTCATAGGAAAGTCATCTATTTGAGTATATACTTTGATCATTTCTCAGATCTTAGAAGTGGAAATAAAGAAATACAGAATATATCTTTCGTTTGCTTTCCTGCCACCCATCTTTCAAAAGACTGCTACAATTTTCTTATTCATTTTGAGAATTCCTTTGTTCAATGCAAAAGAGCAGGGCTAGATATAATCTAAGTACTCAGTAAGTATTTATTTAAACCTTTTTGATAGGGAGCACTTTTTTATAGTAGAACATGGAAACATTAACTTTAAAACTTCTTTACTAGATTCTATGCTTCTGGATGAGAAGGCTTATGTCTTTTTTTTTTTTTATCTTTGTTTCTATTGTACCTACCATAATGTCTTCTACTTGTTTAACAAATATTTTTCAACAGAATTAAATGTGACTTGTGACAAGCAGTCCCACCAGTTAATTCATTAATAATTTAAAAATATAAAATATTCATTTATTTCTTATATCATTCATGTAGCAAACATTTATTTGGTACATTCCTAATAATTAATAGGCTTTATGCTCTGAGGTAAGGGAAATGCAAAGCAAACAGGGATTAGGTCCTAGTTCTAAAGAGGCAACAACCTGGTAGAAAAGATAATACAAGAATGTAGATGATTATAAAATCAAATGAAACATTCAAGATGTATGGGAGACATATAATGACATTGATGTAGGAATTAAAAAAAACATATTTGTGACAACTTATTTAATATAAATCCAATATTTTGTTATCGCATTCATTTTTAAAACTTTTAATTTTGTTTTTCAGCCTTGTACTATAGGTCTGGAAAGTTGGGAAAACTGAAAATACAGTACTAGAAATAGACAGCATCTTTGTTCTCCTAGAACTATTCTACCTAATTTGAAGAGACTCATAAAGAAATATTTTCTTTCATTTTTTTCAGTATTTCATCTTATTTTTCACCAATCACTATAGAAAAAAACCATTATTGAGTGATGAAAGTACTACATACACATTTCCCCTGTAATATTATTAGTTGGCACATCAATGTAAGTACTTCACAAATGCTTGTTCACTTGATTAGATTTGACCTGTCTGTGGGAAAGAACATCCAGCTAAAATAATTGATTCTGGAAATAATACTGAAGTATTGATTCTTTACAACATGTTTTAGACTTTGTGGGTGTGATAGTTCTAGTAAATTCTTGAAGCAATTTTGTTCAACCTTAGTTTCCCCAAAGTTCTAGCTTCCCTAATATAACATATAATGTATGTAAGTGAAGCTATTAAAAGTTCCTGTCATGTGAAATTGTGACTTCTCAGACTTAATGGGTGTCTGAAACCATTACACTACCATATCTTTGTTTTTTACGAACTGTCCATCTTTCCAGATGGAGAGGATGGGGGATGATCCAGAGAAATTAGATGCCATTATATCCTTATTCCACAGCCTTATGTTAGAGCAAAATAACATTTCTTTATTAAATATTGAGTGAATTCCTAGTACCTTGTTTTGTCCCAATATTGAACATAAACTGAAAGGGTTCAGGATTATAACTGAGCCTTCAAAAGTGTGATATTTTGAATACTTTTGTTTTAATATTTTATGTGCAAAAAGAAATGTACTTATTTAATGAGGCCAATTCACCTTTCTAGTTTAAATTTTTAACAAAACTGAGACATTTTTCATGAAGTTGGGCCATTTGTATTTGGTTTGAGCATGGTACAAAATGATATTGACATTTATACCAAAATAATTAAAAGAATATTTTCTATAATGTCACCATCAGGCATTGTAACAGCAGTGGTAATTGAAATTGGAATTGGAATTAAGAAAAATAATATGATCCAAACTTAATAAATAGATAGCAAGAAGAAGCCATTACATTTATGTCATTAGCATTAGTCAACTACCAATTTTTAAAAATAATTAGAAAAAGAATAGTACACAATATATAATATTGGCAAGTATAGTAGAATGAAACATCCACATTTCTGTAAAATTCATGATACAATAGGACAAAAAATTCTGTAAGAAATGAATAATTTTATAGACACTGATTTCTCTTGGTAATCAGGAAGCTAGATAAAATTGAGGAACTTTCCCTATAAATTGATAGAATATGAATAATTCCTGGGGATTATAAAATAGTTCATCCTGAACTCTAGTTGTTATAGTCTTCATTTGGAATTGCATTGGAATCTGTAAATATATGTCATGGTAGCATTAGTAATGTGGATAAAATTCTCAGACATTAAAAAAATCCAATCAATCACTGAATACTTTGTATGATGTCAAATATCTGATTATTTAGATAGCTCTAAACTTCTTTCTAGTCTTATTTCAGAGTTCACACTCAGCAAATGAGCTGAAATTTCTTCTTTTCATGCTTACATATTGACTTCATAAAGACTGAGCTAACAATCCTAAGTTTTAATTTCCCAGATCCCAAAATCCCATTTAACTTCCTTATGATAGAGAATAGTAAATCTCTTTGACTAGTGAGCAAAATTTGGGAGTAAAATACCAGATTCCTATATTTTTTTAATCATCATTATTACTTTAGTCTCTCTAAACTTTAGAAAATGTGATTGAACTTTGGGGATTGGATTTCTACACTTTACAAATAATTCTTAAATATTGTTTATTTAAAGCATGACCTTCTCACATAGCTTATGGACATCATAATTAAGCTTGTTTCTTAAAAATAATTTACAAAATATCACAAAAATGATATAAACTAGTTTGGTCCATTTGATCATAAATATGACAGTTTTTAAATCATTCTTTTCTTTTTAAATTTTGAGTTTTAAATTCTCTCCTTTCTCCCACTGAAAAGGCAAGCAACATAACATCATTTATACTTTTGAAATCATATAAAACATATTTCCATATTAACCATATTCCTTAAAAAGCTAGAATTTTTTAAATGAGAAAATTATACTTCGACTTATACTCAGAGTTAATCAGTTTTTTTTTTTCCTCTACAAGTGGACAGCTTTTATTTCTAAAGCTATTTCTAATACAATGTTGAATAATAATGTGATAATGGCAACTTTGCTTTATCTCTGATCTTATCGGGAAAGTTTCTAATCTATTACCATTACATGTATTGCTTGCTGATGATTTTAAATAGATGCTACTTATCATTAAAAAAAAAAAAAAACAAACTTCATTTATTTCTGTGCTTTCTAGTGTTTTAATAGAAATGGGTGTTGTATTTTGTCAAATGCTTTTTCTGCATCTATTGAGATAATCATATGATTTCTATTAAGTTTGGTTATTGATATGGTTAATTACACAGATAGTCTTCCTATAATGAAGAGGTCTTGCGTTCCTGTTAGAAATCTGCCTTTCTGCATTTGATTGTGAGATGTTTATGCCCTAATACATAATCCATTTTTTGTGTATGTGCCATGTACCTCTGAGTTAAAGGTATAATTTTTTCTATGTACATTCAAATTTTCCCAAAGTTCATAGTGTATTTACCTGGTAATAAATTGCTATAATCTTTTTGATAATATTCTACTTTAAATTTTTACATCAATATTCATAAGGGAAATGCTTTATAATTTTCTTTCCTTGTTTAGCCTTTCCTGGCTTAGGTATCAGTACCATATCTGTGTCATTAAAGAAATTTCACAGGATTCCTTCTTTCCCTATTTTTCCAAATAGTTTATATAGTATTGGAATTAATTGTTTTCTAAATGTTTAGTAGAATTCACTTACTATTCCGTCTAATTCTGGAGATTTTTTCTTAAAGAGTTCACTAATGGCTTGTTTACTTTCTTTTCTTTCTTTTTTTTCCCTAAAATGGTACTATTTAAGTATTTTATTTCCTTCTTTGGTAATCTTGGGCAATCTATATTTTTGTAAGTATTTATCCATTACATTTAGATTATTATATTATTGACAAACAATTAGGCAAAATAGCTTCTAATTATTGCTCTAATTTCTTCTTCATTGGTGGTACAGTCACCCTTTTCATTTTTGATACTGGTAATTTGGTTTTCTTCTTTCCTTTTTCTAATTAAACAAAGGTTTATCTATTTTGTTGGTTTTTTTTTTTCATTAAAAACAATTCTTAGTTTTTATTAGTTCAATAGTTTTGTTACTTTCATTTTTTTAATCTCTTTTTTGATTTTCAGAATTTCTAATTTAGTAGTAGTAGTTTTAATTTGTGTTTTTCCCCTAGCTTTTTTAGTTGCATTCCCAGTTCATTAATCTTCTTGTTTTCTAGTTTATTCATGTAAGCATTTAAAAATATACAATTTTCTGTATCCCATTGTTTGTATCCCATAAGTTTTGTTATATTGTCTCATTATTGTCTTTCTTTTATTTCAAATTATTGATTGTTTCTGTGATTTGATGTTTGACCCCCTCATTCTTTAGGATTAGATAGTTTAGTTTCCAATTACTCTTTGTTCTATTTTTCCATGGCCCTTTATTACATGTAATTTTTATTGTGTTATGATCGAAAATGATAGCTTTTACTATATCTGCCTTTCTGCATTTGATTGTGAGGTTTTTATGCCTTAATACTAGTCAATTTTTGTATATGTGCCATGTACCATGAGATAAAGATATTGTCCTTGATATCTACATTCAAATTTCTCCAAAGATCTATCATATCTAATTTTTCTAAAATTCTATTTGTTTCTTTAACTTCTTTCTTGTTTATTTTGTGGTTAGATTTATATAATTCCAAAAGAGAGAGGTATAGATCCCCCACTAGTATAGTTTTGCCATCTATTTCTTTTTGTAGTTCACTTAACTTTTCCTCTAGGAATTTGGATGCCATATCACTTGGTACATATATGTTTAATATATAAAATAATCAATACTAATATTGATATTATTTAATTTTTTATGACACTTCATTATCTCTTTTCATTAAATCTATTTTTGCTTTTGCTTGATCTGAGATCAGGATTGCTACCCTCGCTTTTTTAATTCAGCTGAAGCATAATAGCTTTTACCTTTACTCTATCTACACTCTCTCTCTCTCTCTTATATATATATATATGTATATTTGAAGTATATATATGCTTGAAATGTGTTTCTTGTAAACAACATATTGCAGGATTCTAGCTTTTAATTTACTCTTCTATTTGCTTCCATTTTATGGGAAAATTCATCCCATTAACATTCACATTCTTTCCCACATTATACTTTTCTTTCTCTTCTTTCAGCCTCTCCCTCCCCAGTGTTTGGCTTCCAACCACTACTTCCCTCCCTTTCTTCAGGTCCCTTCCCTTTCTTATCCCTTTCTTCTTATATTTCTGTTCTCCATTCCATTAGCTTCCTTCTTGTCCCTCTTACTTCCCTATAGGGTAGGACAAATTTCTATACCAAACTAAGTATGTATCTTATTCCCTCTTTGAGCCAAATTTAAGTAGATTAGGTTCAAACAAAACTCATTTATCTTTCTTCTTTTCCTCAGCTGTAATAGGTCTTTTCTCTTTCTTCATGTGATATAATCTACCCCATTTTACCTCCCCTTTCCTCTTCTCTCAGCACAAACTTTTTTTCTATCCCTAATTTATTTTTTATATTGTCATTTTGTTGTCAACTTATACTCACGCCCTGCATAAGTATACCCCTTTTAACTTCCCTGACAAACATACTGCTCTCAAGAGTTACAGGGATCAAATTCTCATGTATGGATCATCTTCTCATTTTAACCTTTAAAAAACAGTTTTTTTTAATATGTTTATTTTTTTATGCTTCTCTTTAAGTCTTGTATTGATCAAATTTTCTGTTCAGCTCTGGTCTTTTCAACAGAAATGATTGAAAATCCCCTATTTCATTGACTGTTTATATTTACCACTAGAAAATAATGCTTAAGTTTTCTGGGCAGGTTTTTGGTTGTAGTCCAAGCTCCTTTTCCTCCCAAAATATCATATTTCAGGCTCTCCAGTGCTTTAAAGTGGAAGCTGCAGGATCTTAGATAATCCTGATTATGGCTCTTAAATATCTCAATTGCTTACTTCTGACTGTTTGCAGTATTTTCTCCTTGACCTGGAGATTATATTCTGAAATTTAGCTATTATATTCCTTGGAACTTTCATTTTTGGGTCCCTTTCAGAATGTGGTTGGTAAATTCTGTCAATGACTATTTTACCCTTTGTAATTTTTCTTGATGATTTCTTGAAAGATGTTGTCCCACCTCTTTTATTCATCTTGTCTTTCAGGTAGTCCAATAATTCTTAGATTGTATTTCCTGGATCTATTTTTCAGGACAATTGTTTTTTCTAATGATGTGTTTTGAATTTTCTTCTATTTTTTTCATTTATAAAAATTTTGTTTGACTGATTCTTGATATGTCAATGAGCCATTCACTTCTATTTGTCCAATGTTAATTTTTGGTGAATTATTTTCTTCAGTTAACTTTTTAAAACTACCTTTTACATTTGACCAATCGTACTTTTAAAGGAGTTGTTTTGTTCAGTGAATTTTTTCCATTTCACCAATTATGTTTTTTTCAGGAGTTGTTTTCTTTTTCCATTTCATCAAATTTATTTTTTTAAAAAAAAAGTTGTTTTCTTCTGTGCATTTTTCCATTTCTCCATTTATTTTTAAGGATTTTTTTTTGGCTTTCTTTTCCAAATTATTATAGCTCTCCTGCATACTTCTCATTTCTTTTCCCAATTTCCTCTCTCTTTTAAGATCCTTTTTTCAACTCTTCCAAGAGAGCTTTTTGAGCTAGAGACTAGTTCACATTCCTCTCTGAGGCTTCAGCTGAAAACATTTGTTCTCTTCTAGGATTGTGTTCTGATCCTCCTTGTCTCCACAATAGTAGGTCTCTATGGTCAGAGTTCTTTTTGCTTTTTTAAAAAATTATTTTTAAAGGTTAAGATCTGCTCTTAGGGACATAAGAAAAATTCTCCTATGCTTCCTCTGCAGGATGGACAGGAACTTCTCACTGATATTGCTGGGATCAATAATGGTGATGGCTTCTTCACTGCACTGGGTGAGTCTGGCCAAGCCCTGCCTATTAGGCTAAGATTCAGGAGCTCACAGTTCTGTACCTGTGTTGGTGGTCTCACAGTTGGCCTGCTGATTCGTTGATTTTCTGAACCAGAAGAGAATAGGTAACCTTGGTATAACCTTGGCTAAGAGTCTCTGCTAGATTCCCCACATTGGTGGAATCCTGATTGGACCTCCCCACATTGGGTTTTCCTCTGCCCGGTTGAGACAGACCTTCCCTATATTACAAGACATCTTAAGCTGGAAAAGTATTATAAATATTTGTGGATTCTGTCACTTTGAAATATGTTCAGAGGCTTGAACTAGTGTTGATTCTAAGGAAAGCTGGGAAGAGCTCAGGCAATTACTGTCTATTCTCTGCCATCTTGATTCTGCTCTCCTCCCTCCCCTTATGTTTTTTTTTAAGGTGTTAATTTCTATAGTATTTTTGTGCCTTTTCAGACCAAATTACTAATTTTCTTTTCATAACTTCTTGCTTCACTCTCTGGTCCATTTCTTGAGTTTGAACTTTATATTAAAGCTGCTGGGCTCTGTTCATCTGAGTCAAAGTGGAGAGACAGTACTTAGGGTTTGTTTTTGTTTTTGTTTTTTTTTTTTGTGCTGCTGTTTTTTTTTTTTTTTATTATAGCTTTTTATTTAAAAGATATATGCATGGATAATTTTCAGCATTGACAATTGCAAAACCTTCTGTTCCAACTTTTGCCCTCCTTCTCCCTACCCTCTCCCCTAGATGGCAGGTAAACCAATACATGTTAAATACGTTAAAGTATATATTAAATACAATATATGTATACATATCCATATAGATATTTTGCTGCACAAGAAAAATTGGACTTAGAAATAAGATAAAAATAACTTGAGAAGGAAATCAAAAATGCAAGCAGAAAAAAAGAGAGGGAGTGGAAATGCTATGTTGTGGTTCATACTCATTTCCCGAATTCTTTCGCTGGGTTAGATGGTTCAATTCATTATGGATTGTATTGGAACTGATTTGATTGATCTCATTGTTGAAGACTTGATCATCATATAGTATTGTTGCTGAAGTATATAATGATCTCCTGGTCCTGCTCATTTCACTCAGCATCAGTTCATGTAAGTCTCTCCAGGCCTTTCTGAAATCATCTTGCTGAATTTCAAGGGAATTAATGAAAAAAAAAAATCAAATGAAGGTGGCCTAGCTATACCAGATCTAAAATTATATTATAAAGCAGCAATTACTAAAACCATCTGGTATTGACTAAGAAATAGACTAATTGATAAATGGAATAGGTTAGTTCAAAGGACAAAACAGGCAATAACTTTAATAATCTAGTGTTTGACAAACCCAAAGACCCTGGTTTTTGTAATAAGAATGCGTTATTTGACAAAAATTGCTGGGAAAATTGGAAATTAGTATGGCAGAAACTAGGCATTGATCCACATTTAACACCATACACCAATATAAGGTCAAAATGGGTTCATGACCTAGGCATAAAGAATGAGATTATAAATAAATTGGAAGACTATAGGATAGTTTACCTCTCAGACCTGTGGAAGAGGGAGGAATTTATGACCAAAGAAGAACTAGAGATCACTATTGACCACAAAATAGAAAATTTTGATTCTATCAAATTGAAAAGTTTTTGTACAAACAAAACAAATGCAGACAAGATTAGAAGGGAAACAATAAACTGGGAAAACATTTTTATAGTCAAAGGTTCTGATAAAGGTCTCATTTCCAAAATATATAGAGAATTGACTCTAATTTATAAGAAATCAAGCCATTCTCCAATTGATAAATGGTCAAAGAATATGAACAGACAATTCTCAGATGAAGAAATTAAAACTATTGATAGCCATATGAAAATATGCTCCAAATCATTATTAATCAGAGAAATGCACATTAAGACAACTCTGAGATACCACTACACACCTGTCAGATTGGCTAGAATGACAGGGAAAGATAATGTGGAATGTTGGAGGGGATGTGGGAAAACTGGGACACTGATACATTATTGGTGGAATTGTGAACACATCCAGCCATTCTGGAGAACAATTTAGAACTATGCTCAAAAAGTTATCAAACTGTGCATATCCTTTGATCCAGCAGTGTTTCTACTGGGCTTATGCCCCAAAAAGATACTAAAGAAGGGAAAGGGACCTGTATGTGCCAAAATGTTTGTGGCAGCCCTGTTTGTAGTGGCTAGAAGCTGGAAAATGAATTGATGCCCATCAATTGGAGAATGGTTGAGTAAATTGTGGTATATGAACGTTATGGAATATTATTGTTCTGTAAGAAATGACCGGCAGGATGAATACAGAGAGGACTGGTGAGACTTACATGAACTGATGCTAAGTGAAATGAGCAGAACCAGGAGATCATTATATACCTCAACAATGATACTGTTTGAGGATGTATTCTGATAGAAGTGGATCTCTTCGATAAAGAGAGCTAATTCAGTTTCAATTGATGAAGGATGGACAGAAGCAGCTACACCCAAAGAAAGAACACTGGGAAATGAATATACACTGCTTGCATATTTGTTTTTTCTTCCTGGGTTATTTATACCTTCTGAATCAAATTCTCCCTGTGCAACAAGAGAACTGTTCAGTTCTGCACACATATATTGTATCTAGGATATACTGTAACCTATTTAACATGTAAAGAACTGCTTGCCATCTGGTGGAGGGAGGGAGGGGAAAAATCGGAACAGAAGTGAGTGCAAGGGATAATGCTGTAAAAAAATTACCCTGGCATGAGTTCTGTCAATAAAAAGTTATTTAAAAAAAAGAAATCATCTTGTTGGTCATTTCTTACAGGACAATAATATTCCATAATATTCATATACCACAATTTATTCAGCCATTCTCCAATTGATGGGCATCCACTTAGCTTCCAATTTCTGGCCACTACAAAGAGGGCTGTCACAAACATTCTTGCACATACAGGTGCCTTTTCCTTCTTTAAAATCTCTTTGGGATATAAGCCCAGTAGTAACACTACTGGATCAAAAGATATGCATAGTTTGACAATTTTTTGAACATAGTTCCAAATTGCTCTCTAGAATGGCTGGATATATTCACAACTCCATCGACAAAGTATTAGTGTCTCAGTTTTCTCACATTTCCTCCAACATTCTGCATTGTCTTTCCCTGTCATTCTAGCCAATCTGACAGGTGTGTAGTGGTATCTCAGAGTTATCTTAATTTTCATTTCCCTGATTAATAATGACTTGGAGCATCTTTTCATATGGCTAGAAATAATTTCAATTTCTTCATCTGAGAATTGTCTGTTCATATGTTTTGACTATTTATCAATTGGAGAATGGCTTGATTTCTTATAAATTAGAGTCAATTCTCTATATATTTTGGAAATGAGGCCTTTATTGGAACCTTTGATTGTAAAAATGTTTTCCCAGTTTGTTTCTTCCCTTCTAATCTTGTCTGCATTAGTTTTGTTTGTACAAAACATTTTCAATTTGATATAATCAAAATTTTCTATTTTGTGATCAATAATGATTTCTAATTCTTCTTTGGTCATAAATTCCTTCCTCTTCCATAGGTCTGAGAGGTAAATTATGTTCTTCTAATTTATTTATAATCTTCTTTATGCCTAGTTTATGAACCCATTTTGATCTTATCTTGGTGTATGGTGTTAAGTGTGGGTGAATGCCTACTTTCTGCCATACTAATTTTCAATTTTCCCAGCAATTTTTGTCAAACAGTGAGTTATTATCCCAAAAGCTGGGATCTTTGGGGTCTTGTCAAACTCTAGATTATTAAAGTTATTGACTGTTTTGTCCTTTGAACCTAAGCTATTCCACTGATCAACTAGTTTATTCCTTAGCCAATACCAAATGGTTTTGGTAACTGCTGCTTTGTAATATAATTTTAGATCTGGTACAGCTAGGCCACCTTCATTTGATTTTTCTTTTCATTAATTCCCTTGAAATTCTTGACCTTTTGTTTTTCCATATGAACTTTGTTGCTATTTTTTCTAGGTCATTAAAATAGTTTTTTGGGAGTCTGATTGGTATAGTGCTAAATAAATAGATTAGTTTAGGTAGTATTTTCCTCTTTATTATATTTTTTCACCCTATCCAAAAACATTTAATATTTTTCCAATTGATTAGACCTGACTTTATTTGTGTGGAAAGTGTTTTATAGTTTTGCTCATAAAGTTTCTGGTTTTCCCTTGGTAGATAGATTCCTAAATATTTTATACTATTGGTGGTTACTTTAAATGGAATTTCTCTTTGTAACTCTAATTGTTGGATTTTGTTAGTGATATATAAGAATCGTGCTGCTGTTTTTAAGCCAGTTCTGGATATCTATAATTTTTGGTGCTTTCAAGGTATGATCTTGTTTTCTTGTAATATGTTCTGGTCTTTACCAAGGAAAGCCCCCTGGTTCCCTGAAGCTAGAAAAGTTAGACCTCCTCTTTGCTTGGGAAGTGTGACCAAGCCCATGCTCTTGTGACTGATCACCAGTTCTCTTCTCTGCTTTGTAATTTGTGATTCAGAACTATATTTGTGCACTAGTTATGTCAATTTGGGCCAGTTGTATACAGTCCTAGTAAAGATCCTTGGTTGGCCTTATTTTCTCTTCACTGAGAGCTCCCAAGATGTTGCAGTTGCAGTGGCTTCTATTGCCAAAACTGGGTGTGCAAAGTCTGGATAGAGCTCTACTTTGGTGAATAAGACTTAAGTTTTCTTAGCCCAGACCAAAAAAAAAATATATATATATATATATATCCTTCCAACCTTTTATTGGCTCTGTCACTCCAAAAATTTGATTTGAAGGATGATTTTAAAGTTGTTTGGAAAGGATTATTGGGAGAGTTCAGATGGGTGACTGATCCTAATCCTTCATCTTGACTCCCCATCATCACAAAAATAACTATTTTACATTTTTGACATGGCACTTGTTTTCCAATCACTATCCTGTCCACCTACTATTTTCTCTTAAAAAAAAAGCTAAACAAAACCATCCAATACATTGAATGAGTCTAACACAACACTTAATGTTCTGCAGTTGTAATTTACCATATATTAACAGGGAAGGGGAAAGGAAGTTTTTACCCTCAGTTATTTGAAATAATCATCATTGAATTTGATTTGAATTTGGATAGCCTTTTGTGCTATTTTCTTTTATTCTCATTTTACTATTTTCTTCACTCTGTATGAGTTTATGATTATTTTTCCATATTTCTCAAATTATCCTTACTTGTTTTGGCTTATTATGAGTAGTAATGATTTTCAAATTAATATTTTAGTATATATCATACCTTTTTTCCTTCTTATGGGATAAGATGTGATAATGTATTTACTGAATCAAAAGGTATGAATAGTTTAATTACTTTTATCGAGTTAAATATAACCCAAACTGAACTACTTTATTCTAAACATAATATCCATATAGAAAACTAACTATACAATTAAATGTTCAGATAAAAACTTTCTCTCCTAGATATTAGTTTTATCATATGATATCAAAGAATAGAGGCTTTTTCATAAAATGATGAAATAAGTATAATTCTTCAGAACTTTAAAATAAAATTCATCTAACTATTTAAAATGAATTTAATTTCAGTGGTAAATAATTAGCATTTCACATATTTGGCTGTTCTCACACTGAAGCATAAAAAAATTAAGAAAATTGCTCAAAGCCTTAAACCAAATCTATGGAAAAATTAGAAATAGTTTCTAACAGTTCTTACTTAAAATGTCTGTTTTCTAATGATGGAATATCTACAACAAAAATGTTTGTTTTTTTAACTTGTTGATGGCCCCTGATTACAAAAGTACCAAATATGTTTATTTCTTCATGGGAGGTCTGGTTTCCATGGGGACCAAATCAACCTCATCTGCTGTTTTGTAGACCATACTAATTGCACCACCCCCAGTTTGGCAGGGCCAAATAGTGGCTCAATACAGCTACCTTGGCAAGTACAAAATGCTGTGTATATAATCTCCCCTTCACTTTCCCCCCTCCAAACAACAGAGCTTGGTGGAAAGTTGAGGTAGTTACAAGGACACATAGCTCTGCCTCCCACTTTCAAGTTAAATCACTTATAATACTCTTTGAAACTGGAACATTCTACATGATTGTAATAAACATCCACCATGTGTCACAACATTTCCTCAAGTTAAGTGTCAGGTTGTTTGGCAAAACAAATAGGTGTAAGCATTTGCTTATTTCATCACAAGATATCCACTGCTTCAATACATATTGCTATTCTTAAATACATTCCCATGTTCTTTATAATTCCAAATGTTTATTATTATTATTCCATTATTTTTTAACTATTATGTATATTCCATCTAATAGCTAATTGTGGGTTCAAAATGATAGCATTTTAAAAACCTTAACATAAAAAATAGCAAAGGCTAAATAAACTGAGCCAAAACACAGAGAAGATAGAAATTTGGAATTCAAGACATCAATATATAAGTTCATCACTACAATGAATATATTCAATGTGTCAACACTCAAATGGACACTATATACTTGAAAAAAACATTTCTATTTAGCCTTTAGAAATTGATATTTATCCTCAATTTTTTAAGGATAGTCATGTAGAGGAGACAGAGATCTAGTCAAATGCTATTTCAAAGATATAAGGACTGAAAAGAAAGAACTTAATAGCAGTTAAAACTACTGAACAATTACTTTTTTTCACTAGAAGTCTTTCAGGTACTAGGTGAAAATTTGTCAAAAGTATTGAATCATATATTGAGAATAAACTTGGAATATACTATATATTTATAAAGACTGCCTTTATGATCTCTTTTAATTCTTATAGTCTATGATTTTAGAAAGGGAAAGATTCCATTTTGTTTGAATTGCTGTTTGTTATATCTTGTTTTTCAAAGTTCCTGAGCATTCCAATTATTCATGGAGATCATAGAGTAATAAGCCTTTATCACAAGATATTAGGACAAATCCTTTCTTAAGGATATTTAATTCAAGTCACTTAGTTGTTAATTTTTAGCAATATTTTAGGTAATAGCAAGAATAGAAAGTGCCATATAAAATCAGTAAGGTTATCAGTCACTTCAATATTTAAGATTGAGAATACATAGAATTCTTTTGAAATTGTAAATTATATAGTAAAATGCATACTTAAATGGATGATGCATATATATATATATATACACACATATAATACGAACTATTTATATAGAGATATGTGTATGTGTATGAAAGACGAGGTCAAAGAAAGTGACTAAAGAGATTTATTTAGCAAGTAATTTGTAGTCAATGCCACTTAATGGTGTTGGGTAAAAGAAAGTATTTACATTTCATCTGGAATTGTAATAAATGTTATCCAATTTACTTTGAAGATAGAAAATTTGTAGACATTTGGGTGTGTGGGTGCCATTCAGTCCAATATTAGGCAGCTGAAATGGCTAAATATCACCCATATGGCAAACAGCTTGATACGCCCAGTAAAAAGATAAAGGTGTTGGCATTGAATTGTAAAGGCAGCTTTGTTATTTTTGCTCATTGAGGTAATCTAAATGTCCAGTTCCTCTGCTGTTCTTCCCCCATCCTACTTAGAAAAATCAAATTATTAATAGAATCAATTTATCTCCCAAGAATGTTTGATCTATTCCAGAACAGTTTAGTTAGTTGCTTTGAAGGCTAGTTTAAAAGGCAAATTTCCAAGTTTTGAAGGTAAAATTTAGATTCTTCATACCAAGAAAGTAAGAAAAATGAGTGAATAGCTATTGAGAATGTACAGTGCTACTAGCACTTCAGAAGATGCATTGAGTACTAAGGAAATAAAAATTTTGGTAAAAGGGTAACACGTGGAACCAAGATTTTGCTTATGTACTACATTTAATTTATTATTTATGAAATAAAATGACTAAAAGAATTAGTCTTGGTGATAAAGTAGGACTATTTTAAAGGGATAACAACTATATAGGCAGAGATTCACCACTAGGTGACTGATGATTAAGTGATGGACTCTGTGTTCATGGCAACCCATGAAATAAACAAAAATACACAATGGCATTCATTCCTGTGAAGTTCTCTTCTATTTCCAATGATGGTATCAGACTGACAAAAAAGGTGTCGAAAGGTTAAAAGAATAACATAGACTTTTAACAGTCTATAAAATTAATTTATATGTTAGTACTTTAATATGATATCGTGTGAACTTAAATACATGAATCATTTTGTTACACAATTAAAAAAAAACACCATTTAGTGGGTTCTTTTGGATATTCCTTTTTTATTTTGATAAGCCACTTCTCAAGAATGATGAAACTTCTTGGTACTCTCAAATATAGTAATTAACAAGTCTTCATTTAATTCTATTCTTTATAGACAATGGGTCTTTAATCAATGTCTATTAAACATCCCTTTTAGTCATTTTATTTCATAAATAATAAATTAAATGTAGTATATAGGCAAAGTCTTGGTTCCATATGTTACCCTTTTACTAACATTTTTATTTCCTTAGTATTCAATGCATCTTCTGAAGTGCTATCTAGTAAAAGCCATGTAAGAATTTTAATTGTTGAAAATCCCATAGAAGATATTTAGAAATTTGCTATCTAAGGGAGTGTTATAGGGTGAAGCTGCCCCAGGATTTGATTGGCTTTAGTTTCCCAGATGTGCTTCCTTTCCCATCCATCAGTTAATATAGGGTAGACCCAGGACAAAGGTACTCCTTGACCAATCAAACTGATCTTATTGGTTCTGGTTTTCCTGACATGGCTTCTGGATTGTTTAAGTGCATAAAAAGTTTTAGTCACACTGATTCAGGACTTCTCAGACTTGGTGGGGACCTAAGACTACTCAAATTGCCAGATCCTCATGACATAGTGGCCAGATATGCTTCCAGATGGAGATGAAAGGAGCTTTGTTGAGGAAAGTTGCATCCCTAGGATATAAACAGATCTTTTGGGGAGTGGGGGATGATGGGGGGGTGAATTCTTAAACTTCTCCTTCTTAGGGGAAATTCCTGGGTCTCAAACTCTCCTCTGGGAGAAGCCCACCCACAGGGAATCAAGTTAAGTGGTTTCATTCAGTTGGAGATCTTGGCCAGGGATATGGTCACACACCTCTATTGAATTGAAGATTAATCTGGAACCATTCCCAGTAGCTCAAATTCCCAGATAAGTGATTTTATTCAATTGGAGATCTCAGCCTGATAGCTCAAACTTCTCCTCAGCTCCCAGGCCAAGTTTTACCTAGGTAATCAGGGATTGGTCAAGCTGTCCTTTGCAGAAGTCCAAAACAAGATTATGATTGCCAAGGAAGATGCCCTGCCCTGCCAGGACTTTTGCTCAGTGGTGAAGATATTGGCATCTCAGTGCCAATAAATTATTTTTGCCACACAGATTTCAGGTTTGTGAATTCTTTCGCATAGGACCTGCAGGTCCGACCAAAGATTTCCCACCCCAATTTTCACACCTCATCACAACTACCACAAATATTCAATGACTTGTAAATGCCTAAAAGGGTGCTAGTGCTGGACCTAAAACAGTATGTCTCTGGTATACTCACTTTGAAATCTCCAATAGTTAATTTGTGATGCAGAACTGAAACTCATGGGGGAGACTGAAGCTTAATAGATTGCTAGATAGATTGATTTATAGAAATATTTTATATCTTACACAGATAGTGAATGTAGTAGAAGAGACAATGATCTGACAGGATTTTGTGAAATCCATAATGATCCAGCAAAGAAGATTGAGGAGTGGTGGTCAGTCATGTTATTAATAGGAGAACCAAGAGAGAGTAGTGTTATATTAAAACAAACAAACAAAAAAAACCAGTAAAAATATCTGGGAGGAGAGGGTAGTCAGAAATTTCAGATGCAGAAGATAGGTTCAGAAGGATGAGAAGTGAGAGAAGACCATCAATCAGATTGGGCAATTAAGAGATCTTTGGCAAGTTTGGAAAGAAGTCAAACCTCAAAGAATGGAGGGAGTTAAAGAGAGAAATACAGACAGTGAACGTAGACAGTTATTTCAAGGAGTTTGTCTAGGAAAGGGAGATATACTATAGAATAATAGCTTGAGGGGATGGTAGGAGTGGTGTGTGTGTGTGTGTGTGTGTGTGTGTGTGTGTGTGTGTGTGTGTTTAGGTTCAGAGAGAGCAGTAAATTTAAATTCATTAGGCAAGGAACCAGTAGATAATATGGGATTGAAGACTGAAGAAAGAAAAGGGATACTTGAATGAACATTCAGTACAGTAGGTTGTAAGATTAAGTGAACATGAAAAAGCTTTGTCAAGAAGGTCTCTTTTTCTAACAGTGACTAGGAAAAAGAAAGAGTGGGAGATCATATCAATGAAAAAGGAGTGAGTATGTGTTGAATGACTTCAATTTTCTAAGAAAAGTTCAAGGCTAAGTTTTTAGCCAAACGATTTGGGGGATGCTTGAGAAGAACATCATTAGTGAAGCATACCTACTCATTATTTCTCTTTTAAAAATAATATTTATTATCCAAGAGTATTATCAGAGTACCTCTTAGAAAAAGACAAGATCACAATCTTTTAAAAATGTATTCACTTTATTTGATTATAGCTTAACAGCAGTTCAATATTTTTAGAATGTATACTGAGCTAAATCAGAGAATAAATATGTGAGATGTACTAATAGCATGGGCATACACACACACACACACACACACACACACACACACCACCCCATGTAATTCAAAGAGATTAAGTACTATATTTAGGACAACTAGCACATAATAGGTATCTATAAATGGAACATCGTTTAGAAGATATTTAGGAAATATATTGTGTTTGGGGGAAATAGAAACTAAATAATGAGTTGCATTAGTAGCTGTTGTCGAAATAAAGAGATGTTATAGCTTTTGCCAAATTAAACATCACTTAGTTGTTATTCTTTTTAATGTCTTTAGGTCTTAATTCTACTGAATCTTTAGGTCTTCATTCAGTACATCGTTATAAGCGAACATTTGCTATTTGGCATAGTTTCAGAAATCTTTAAGAGCTCCCAACATAAAATTCCTAAAATAAAACTTAGGTTGCATATGAAATTGCCTAATTAATATTTTCAACACAAATTAGAATAGTTCATAATGTATTATAGGAATGTATAATCACTTCAGCTTCAATTCATGATGCATATGAACACTGGTGGATTAATGCCCATTTTCAAATGTGGCAGAAACAGACTATTCACAGAGCATGTCGATAAACTATGTGGCAGGGCTGAAATCGATACTTCACAGAAAGCCTGTGAAATCTAATTGATTCAGAGCTTTCCCTAGTGATATTAGCAATGGTTAAAGATGATTTATCAAGCTTTATACCCACTGGAAATTCATGAGCTCAGAGTTTGAAATATGAACTTTCTGAAGTTTTAAGTTTTATATATTCAAAAAAGAAATCTATAGATTGAGAGAAAAAAAAATTCCAAAGACTGAACATAAGATGTTATTTTGGATACTTTAGACTGAAGCATAAGTTTCAATTGTGAGCTCAACTAGGGATTTGAAAAGGTTTAGCCTATGGCCAACTGCATTCAGAAATGGTCTTCTAATTATACCCTATAGTTACTCATTTTTGTGTGTGCAACCCTTTTGTATATATGTGTGTGTGTGTGTGTGTGTGTGTGTGTGTGTGTGTGTGTGTGTCCCTGGACACTGCAGAACTCCTTCTTGAGAATTTGTAATGTATGCATGCCTAAAAAGCTTGTGATTTCTTTTTTAAAAAGTAATAGTTTAAATCATACTTACAGTACACAGAAACTCAATATATTAGTCAATTTTTTTTAGATCACACAATTAACCCATCATAGAGCAAGGATCAAAACCCAGATTTCATGACTTATAGTTTAATATTCTCTTTATTATATGTTAGCTGCAGAACCATTTCCAGTCTATCATTATAGATCACAATACTGCTAATGCTCAATGGCCTATTCCCCAAAGCATCATGTCACAGACAATTGCACTTCATTACCACACTCTAGAGATAACTGTTCTCAATTTTTTGTACTTTAACTTTCTAGTTTTACCTTTGCCCCCTTAATAAGTTTTCCTAGAACATGATGCAAGTTTCTATGGATCATTTATGTACTGGCTTAATATTTTTATTTTTCCAAGTTCTAGATCCATGTTACTACTTCTCTCTTTGATTACAAACTCATAGCACAGAGTTGAAATCTATAGGTACACTATCATCCAAGTTACAAAGGAATTGTATTCTAAAAGTTCCTTCTTTAAGTCAGTTATTTAGAATTTGAAATCCATTTTACCATAGTAACGATGTCATAAAATGAGGATGAGATTCCTAGACATATCCTCAGAGAGTTGTTTACTCCAGAATACATCTGAAATACAGGATTAATAGCATTGCCAATGATATAATGTTGACAAGTCTTCCATCAGAGATGACTGAATGATGAATATCTAGCAAACACAATCTCTTGAGACTAATAGAAGGTTCAGTTTCTCACATAAGGACATGGAAGGGAGGGGACAATAAAACATGATTATGGAAGGAATAAAATACTAAGTACAGAGACAGGAGGATGATAGGGAGAGTTCTTGTCAACTATCATATTCATTTATCAGATAGTGACTGGTAAGAATGAACCATATCTATTGCTTAATGATGATTGTCTAACACAGGTTTTTATCTTTGCTTGGACAATTCAATTTCTCATATATTAAGAGATTATTGGATTCCTCCCGTAGAGGGCTGAAACTGCAAAAAGGTATGCTTGAATCAGACAACTGAGCACTTAAGGCTAATTACCTATTTGATGTGAGATAATGACTCTATTAGCATGTATTTGGATAATGGCTCTTCTCACTATTGGTGCTTGCTGAATGTTTGGTTTTAAGATAATCATAGGCAAGGATTGGAGGGGGGAAGGGGAAGAGAGGCCAGGATGACTTGGTGGCAGGATGAGGAAGACAGAGGTTAGTGACTCTGGACTCCAGAATCTTGGATTCTGCTTGCCTGCCTCCTTCACTTCTCCCCCTAAAGACCAAGGACTTTAATTTATCCTGACTCTGGCTGACCCTAAGGCCCTCCAGGGAGCTAGCCTGTACTTTACATCCTCCACTGGAACATTTGAAAGAATATTCAAAGTCAAATTGATACGAGAATCTTCTCTATTGTCTGAGTTTATGAAACTTCTTGGAAAACTGGTGATTCATATTTGAACCCAAGAGCAGAATTTTATTTTTGAATTTTCTGGGAGAAAAGGAATTCTGCATAGAAACTTGTTTTGACTGTGCTTGTTTTGCGGAAGCTAGAGGGAATAAGGATGTTCTATGCAGTTAAAAGAGTGGAAGTCAATTACAGATGCTGATAACTAGTGTCAGGACAAGCAGATTCTAGTCAATCAGCCAACAAACATTTACTATGTTCTAGACTTTGTGCTAAGAAATGACTATAAAAAGAAAAGCAAAAACTATGCTTGCCTAAGGGAATGTATATTCTAGTGGCAGAGACAATGCATAAATAGCTAGGCTACTACAAAATAAAGAGTAAATAGTAGGTAACTAGCAGCTATGAGAGGCAGCTGCTATTTGGGACAGAGAGGAGATAAAAATACTATCAACTGCTGGGGTGCAGAAAATGATCCTATAAAAAGTAGGATTGAAACTGAGTTTTGAAAGAAACTGAGGAAAACTGAGAAACTGAAAAGCTGAGGGGAAGAGATTAAGTATTTCAGGCATGGGAGAGGCCAGTGGAGAGAGGAATGCTATCTTTGAAAAATAGCTTTTTGGCTAATTTCACTAGATTATAGAATTTATGGAGGTATAAAGTATAAGAAAAAAGGAAAGATGAATAAGAACTAGGCTGTGAAGAGACATAAATTCCAAAGGAGTTTATTTTTGGTCCTGAGATAACAGGGAGAAATTACAAGATTGGACAATGGATTAGATGTGTGTGGCAAGTATGAGTGAAGAGTCAAGGATAAAACCAAGGTTGAAAACATGAATAACTGGGTGAATGGCAGTGCCCTTGATAATAATCAGAATGTTCAGAAGAAGGAAGACACAAAACAGTGTCTTTAAGAAGATGATCAACAATGTCAGATACTTCAGAGAGATTAAGAAAAATCAGACTTAAGAAAACTCCATTAGTCCTGGTAATTAAGAGATCATTGGTAACCTTGAAGAGGACAATTTCAGTTGAAAGATGAAGTCAGAAGTCAAATGAAGATTTAAAGTAGATTAAGAAGAGAACCGTGGAATATAGATGGTGTTCTCAAGAAGTACAGCCACAAAAGGCAAGATAGGTATAAAATGATAGCAGTGATAATGAGATCAATGGATTTTTTTTTTTTTTTTAAAGAATGAAGGAGATCTGAGTATGTCTCTAGGCAGCAGGAATGGATTAGGGAGATATTGAAGATATGAAAGAACAATGGGAAGAGAAAGGATCAATAGGTTTGTTGAAATATTGTCCTTGATAAGGAGATCTACCTTTTTTATATAATATAAGAGTGATATAAGAAATGGCAAGGAAGTATTTCTGAGAAACATCAGTTGATGAGGAGGGGAGAAAAGAAAGCATATGACAAATTGGAATATGGTTCTGAGAATTCAACTATTTCTATATCAGGATGGTTTTGGTGAATCTATTGTCACCCATCCCCACTTAAAGTATGTGATAAGATTCTAATACCTGATATATTAATAAGAACATAAGAACAACTCAACTTCTTGTTTTGTGTGAAAAAGCCTTGAACAACTCCTTGAGTCTATCAAAGTCAGTTTAACTAAGTTTGACAAGAACATTTTGTATCACCATGTGGGCCCTGTATAAAACCAAATTACTCATGAGAATCATAGATAATTGAGCAAGTAGAAAAGAAAGATTTTTTTCCAGCAATCCCCTGAGAAGGAATCAATAGGGAAAGGGAGGGGATGAGAAGAAAGGATCAAAGCATAAAACTTTGGTCTATGAAAGTTATAAGAACAACAAAAAGCATAAGAGAAAGAAAGAAAGAAAAAAAGAAAGAAAGAAAGAAGAGAAAAGAAAAGAAAAGAGGGAGGGAAGCAGGGAGGGAGAAAGGAAAGAAGGGAGGGAGACACAGAATAAGAAAGAGAAGAAAGTAGTGAGAGGAAAAGAGGGAGAGAAGTGGTTTTGCCGCAAAGGTAGAAAAATTTGATGGTAATTTTGAACGAAATTACCATGTGACTATGCATTAAGAATAGCAAAATCTTAGTTTAAAAAGTGAGCAACTATCCTCATGTGATAGAAACTTCTTGATTTAGCATAATAACTTTAAAATAATAACCTTCAAAAGCTGTAGTATTGAAAGATTCCTTGACAGTGATATGCTATTTAGTATCTGGCCCTAGAAATGTTCCTATGATTGCCATGCTATTCTTTTTATAAGCCTTTCCCTTTATTTCTCTGATTAATACACACACACACACACACACACACACACACACACACACACACACATATATATATATAATGCTCCTCTTCCTTACTTAAATCTCACAACTTCTTTTAAAAACCTGTGTCTTCATATCTCTATCTTAGCTTTTGGTGAAATTTTTTTTCTAATAGTTCTTAAAGATTTGGAAAAATATCCAGTTATATTCCACATACCACCTGGCATCCAGGGAAAACTTAGAGATGATACCATAACTATTATTACTTATTATTTACAGGGAGATCCATGGAAAATGAACCACTCTCTTTTCAAAAAGAAATATTTATCATTTTTCTGAATAAAAATATCAACATAAATTTATGATTAATATGGTTATTTAGGAGTTTGCTGGAGCCAATTTAAACTGCTCTCAAGAGCTGTTTGTTAAATTGTCAGTGTAAAGCATTTATATCTCAGACATCAGAAATAGTATTAATCAGTACTTGATTTATTATTTTGTTGATCATCTAGTTTTAAGAAAATTATATAGAAAATATAAATAACGTAAATTAAACTTAAAAGAGTGTCTTGTGTATATTTTTCCCTTTTGGAAAATTGGTTATTAAACATTTACCAGAATATTTCAGGATAGTATAACTCTTCAATAGACTAAAGTAAAGAGATTAATTTATGTATTTATGAAAGTTGTCAGTTTCTATTCTTCTTGATTTCATCCTTGACATTTCTTCTCCTGAATGTCAGCATTTTCTTGACACATTTAAAAGATTGTTGAATGATAGTTGTTTAGTTACAATTTCTTTATTCATTATGCCATCAATTTATCCAATTTTTTCTGGTATACTTTTAACCAAATTAAGCCTTTCTCCTTGATAAAGAAAATTTATCATGATAGATATCTTGCAAGTAATTTATAAAGATATTGTTGTGGAGTGTCGGGTAAAAACAGCTTTTAACAAAATGAAGCTTAGATGACTAGAACTACGACATCTATAACAAAATAATTTATTAAAAAAACAATGAAATGCAGTAAAATAACAATAAAATAATATGTATTTTCACTGCATAACTTCTAACTTCAAGTTAACAATATATGGAAGAAAAGTGGAAGTAATCAGTGAGATCTTCCTGGACAATTAGGATAGGATTAAGCCCATACCCAGGTGTACACGTGATACTGATAAACATTTCATAGCCTTTAGAATTCCCTCTGTGTTTTCAATCACAATTATCTCCCTAGCATCCTTCTGGGATGTCATCAACAAAGGCTTATGACTTTTCAGGAAGAATAAACAGAGAAACAAGTGAATTCTTAAGAAACTACAGTTCTACTGGGAAATGAATATAAATTGTTTGCATTTTTGTTTTTCTTCTCGGGTTATTTTTACCTTCTGAATCCAATTGTCCCTGTGCAACAAGAGAACTGTTCGGTTCTGCACACATATATTGTATCTAGGATATACTGTGGCATATTTAACATGTAAAGGACTATTTGCCATCTGGGGGAGGGGGTGGAGGGAGGGAGGGGAAAATCAGAATAGAAGTGAGTGCAAGGGATAATGTTGTAAAAAATTACCCTAGCATAGGTTCTGTCAATAAAAAAGTTATTTAAAAAAAAGAGAGAGACTGCAGTTCTGTCTTGGTACAAATTTCTCCATAATAAAATAATGTAGGGTAACATAAAAAAAGATCAAATACAAGCAAATGTCTTTGAATAGATTGTTTTCTATGAGGAATCAGTGGGTGTTAATACTCCCAAGTTAGCGATAAAATCACTGGGGAAGAAATTACAATTAGGGAAAGAGCAGTTTATTTTAACTCCACAAATTTAGATCCAAAGAAATGAAAAAATTTTAAAGAGACTATCTTTAACTAGACAACACAATTATGATGGCCATTCACAGGAGGTATTCAGCTATTGCTTTCTCTCTCCAGAAGGGGTTCTATAGCTTCTTTGGATGCCCTTCAAGGCATAGCAATATGTTTTTCTGTTCAAGTATTTCAAGGATTGAATGTTATTAATCAAAAGAGACACTGTGGTTTCATTGCTTCTGGAATCTCCTGGGGCATTATATACAATTGCATATAAAGAAAATGAACTGTTATAAACTTGATCACATTCATCCCTTGGGCTCATCTGATTACAAAATTGCCCAATGAACTGTTACAGTATTTTTGCATAATTAGCTAACTTGTACATTGGTTCTTCTTAGATATTTCCTCCTTCTCTTCATCTATAGAATACATCCTTTATATCTCAGATAGAATACAAAGTAAAGTCCCTGCTTTTCAATCAGAGAACTTAAAGCGTACCATTATAATATGTCTTTTTCCAACAAATTCATTGTGTATTAAAAAAAAGAGATGGTCAGAACAGCTGCCTTCATTTTGAACATTGAGAATTTGGAGACACCAAAGGGTGAGTACATTACTATATGATCTTGCACAAGTCACTTAACTTCACTAGGTCATTTCTTTATATGTAGATAATCTCCAAGGCTCCTTTCAGTTCTAAATATTTAATTCTATAATTATTAATTCATTTCTTCATATAAGACTTAGGTAGAGTCAAATGAATAACTCTAGCATTAGTTTTCCTATTTAGTATTTTTTTGTTTTATGTTTTGTTTTCATTTTTTAGAGTGGGTCTTTCCATCTTGCCCAGATTGGAAGCATAAGAACTTCTCATGGGTAAGATACCATTACTAATTGACATCAAAGGTATAACCTTTTCCATATCCAATCTGTGCTGATTCACACCTCCTTAAGCAATCTGACATTCCTTTTCTTGGAGGGGGCCTACATTCCCGTTAAAAACACTAGAAAATATGAATAAACGGAATTTCCCTTAAATAGAGCATCTCTCTAAAACTGAGAGCTAGTGTTAATATATTGGTGGTGAACATAGTGTAGATGTCTAAGGAGCTTAGCCCATTGCAGTAAAGAATTTCCCAGCTCAAGAGATCTACCAACCTCAGCCTCTCCAATTGTAATTATACGTATATGCCATCATACACAGTCTGTTGTCTAGTGTCATGTGGAGATAATTGTAGTAGTCTTCAAGAAATGAGATCTATACAAGAATTTTTTAAAAAATCAAATGATCTTTTCCAAAAATTCAATTTATGAGGTTGAAATGTCCAGAGATAGCCTTATGATTCATAATTAGGGTTGCAATAGTCATCAGATATCTTCTTCTATCTCCCTTCTTCCAAATGAGAGAAAGAAGGAGAGAGAGAAAGACAGAGAGAAAGAGAGAGAGAGGGAGAGAGGAAAAGGGAGAAGGATAGGGAGAGGGAGAGAGAAGAGAGAGGGAGAGATAGAAACAGAGAGACACAGAGAGTCTTACTTTCAGGAGAATTAAAAAGAATACTGAAGTGAAAATCAAAAAGTTTTTTTTTTAAAGATTACATAAATTAAATTTAGATCAGTGTAATGAGAACAAAGTGGTATATGTTACTTACATTAATATCACTCACGCTGGTTATAAAACATGGCTATGACAATTTTAAAGTATTCTTTAAATCCCACTAGATTATATTATTATCTCAAGCCATACTCTCTCAATTTCATATTTTACAATTACATATTTTTACAATTTACAAATATGTAATTTACAATTACATATTTTTATTAAGAAAATGCAGCAATATTTGTAGAGAACATCAGTATGAAGTCACCACTATCTGGTTGTACATTTGGGAGTAGCTGCTAGCTCAAGAAAATAGCTGGTGGCAAATGATATAGGAAATTCAGTCAGATTAAATGCTTATAACTCCCCAAAATTATCATTTATATTTCACTTGTCTAGGGGCATATCTATTATTAAATTGTATGACTTAACAATTTACTTGTCTGGGTTAGACATCTACTCAGAATTCTAATAGAAGCAGTTACTGAAATTCTGTTTGACTCATGTTTGACCCATGAAGTCCTTAGGCTGCAGATGGCACAGTAGCTAAAGCACTATGCTTCAGAAGCCCTGAGTTCAAATCCAGTTCCAGACAATTAGCTGACTTTGGACAAGATTCCTCAACTGTAAAATGAAAATATAATAGCCTCTATCTCTCAGGATTTTTTTTTTGAGGATCAAATAAAATAATATTATAAAGCACTCAATCAGAATAGTGTCTGACACAATAAGACACAGAGAAAAAAATCCTGCATAGTAGCAGAATTGGAAAGACTTTTGCCAGCTTGAGGATAAAGGTTATCGCCTTTAGTTTTAAAAAATGTAAACAACATTTTATTTTCCCCCAGTTACATGTAAAAACAATTTTTAACATTCCTTTTTTTAATTGTTGTTTTTGTTTTGAGGAAATTGGTGATTAAGTGACTTACCCAAGATCACACAGCAAAAGTGTTGTGTCTGAAGTCAACTTTGAACTCAGATCCTCCTAAATTCAAGGTTGATGTCCTATCCACTGTGTCCTCTAGCTGTCCCCACCCCCTTCCTTTTTTAAAATGATGAGTTCCAAATTCTTTACCTCTTTCTTTTCTCTCTCTCCTCCTTCAGGAAGCAAACATTTTGATATAGGTTATACATGTACAATCATGCAAAACATTTGCATATTAATAATGTTATGAAGGAAAACAGATTTTTTTAAAGAATGAAAAAATATAGGAAAAATACTATGCTATGATTTGCTTTCAGATTCCATCAATTCTTTTCTTGGAGGTAGATAGTATTTTTCATCATGATTCCTTTGGAATTGTCTTTCACCTTTTCCTCTAAAAATATGACAGATAGAGCACCATCTCTGAAGTCAGGAGGACCTGAGTTCAAATTTGGCCTCAGATACTTAAATCTTCCTAGCCATATCACCCTGGGAAAGTCACTTAACCCAAATTGCCACAGCAAAAAAAAAATAGTAATAATATAACACTAAACATTAGGGCATCAGCTAAGTCTAAAACTGGAAGTGATGGATATGCGATAGTTACCAGGGAATGAAATCAGCTGAGCAATTGGGATACCAGTTGACAGTGGGATACCAGAGAGTTCACTTAACTAATTTGGCTGATGTGCCCAATGGATGATAATCAAAAACTGCTAAGCTCAGCTTAGCAATGGAAGCATCTGTTCAGCACTATATACATTCATCAAAAGACTTTTCTGGATAGTTTCTGAGACATATTAAAGTTTAGAATTTGAAATATAAGTTCTTTACAAGTTTTCTATTTGCTAATTCTTTACCACATATATTTCTCTTCTCTTTCTGTATAATTTCTTTGGTGATCTTGTTAGCTCCCATAGATTTAATTGCCATCTCCATACTGATGAATCTCAAATATACTTTTCCTGCTCCAAACTCTCCACTATACATCTCTCACATTTCTAACTGCCTTGCAAGATACCTCAAACCGAATGTCCATTAATCTTAGACTTAATATGTCCAAAGCAGAACTCATTATTTTTACCATAAACCTTTCTCCTTCCCTATTAGTTTAGAGGAAAAATTTATCCTTTCAGTCCTTCAGGCTCACAACCTAGGAATCATCTTGAATTTTTCACTCTCTTTCATCTTCTATATCCAAACTATTGACAAAGCCTATGATTACACTTTTGCAACATCTTTCAAATGTGGCTTCTTTTCTTCTCTGAAATTGCTATACTTTAGAAAAGGCTCTTATCAGTTGTACCAGCAGCCTGCTGGTGAGACAACTTATCTCAAGTTGTTTCTCCACTGTGTAAATCTGATCAATTCATTCACCCTGCTACTCAAAAAACTCCACTGGTTTATTGTTGCTTCTAGGAAGAAAGACAAAATACTCCATTTAGTATTCAAAGTCCTTCATAGCTTACTCTTCTTTTACCTTTCTAGGGACTTTGCTACTTAAACATAATCTTCAATCCAGTGACATTGACCTCCTTTTTGTTCCATGAACAAGATATGACAACTCTTGTGTGTTGGCTTTTCCCACATCTGGAATGTGCTCCTTTCTCCACTCTTGACTCCTAATACTTCTTTTAAATTCCAAATTCCTTTAATTCTCTAACTCTTCTTAATCCCAATGTTTTCCCTATTTTAATTATTTCCTATTTATTATTTAAATAGCTTGGTTTTATATATATATATATATATATATATATATATACACACACACACACATATACATATTTGCATATTGTCTCCCCCATTAGAGTGTATGTTCCTTGAGAATTTATTTATTTTTTCTTCTTGTATCCCTTTTTGTTTGTCTGGGACATAATAGGTACTTAATAAATATTTCTTGATTTATTGGTCCTTGCTGGGATTATCTTCAAAGTCTTATATAGCAATGTGCTATAATTTGCTGGACCTTGTATTTTTTTGGTAGAATGAATCATTGACAAGCTATACAACCTGCTAAGTCATTAGAATAAGTTTTTGTGGAAGAAATTATTTAATAATTAATTTGGCTAAATTAGCTTACAAAGATTATAGTTTTAAGTCAATGTTATCATGTCAATTGGTATATAGTTATATGTCCATAAGTTTGTTTGCTTGTTTTTTCCATCTTGTGCTCTTGTTAAGAAAACGAACAAAAACCCAATATGAGTGATAATCTTCAATATACTTTGATATTAGAGAACCTTAGTAAAATTTAATAGCCAAGTTAAATTCTGCTTTACATAGAAAAGTCAACAGAAGGATCCAAAAAATGTTGCCTCTATGAAGAAGTTACACAATGAGAGATGCTATGTTTAGATATATCATTAAGGAAAGATTTATTGCCTTTAATAAATAGTTGTGGCTTGTGTTGTTCAGGATGATGGTTAAGAGTTAGAACTATCAGAAAGGAACTATCAGAGTTAGAACTATCTACATGTGGTAGATAATATAAGAGGCCACTCCAAATCAAGGATCAGAAAGACAGTTCATTCATCCTAAATTCAATGATCAATTACTATCATAGAGCTTATAAGTCCAAGGCCACCCAGAGCAATAGTATCGCCTTCCTCTATTTTCCAGCTTCTTAAACTGTGGGTCATAAATACATATAGAGTTTTAAAATTGAATGTGTATGTCCAAAATTATAATTTATTATCAGTAAATGTTTGGTTTGTATTCCTATTTTATATATTTATAAATCTGAGGTGTTGTAAAAATTTCTTAGGTGAAAAAAGTCATGTGTGGAAAAAATTTAAGAAGCCCCAGTCTAGGGGCAACTAGGTGGTGCAGTGGATAGACAACCAGCCCTGAAGTCAGGAAGACTTAACACTTCCTAGCTGTGTGACCCTGCAAGTCATTTAACCCCAATTGCCTCAGCAAAAAAGCAACAACAACAACAACAAAAGAGAAGCCCTGCTCTAAGCACCAGATCTATGATAAGGCTTCTTCAGCAAAACTATAAAATACGGAAATAACTCTAGTGGAGACTGAATATTACCACTGAACTTGAAGGTGCTGCAACCCCCATTTCTTCAGGTGTCACAGTACTGAGATAATTAATTAGTTCAACCAACTCTAGTATGTTTTACTTATGGAAAAGAATAAAGAATATGCCTTGCTATTAAACCCCAATAACCATGAAGTATTCATCTGACTTGAATTGAAATCATATATATACACATATATGTATATATGTATGTATGTATGTATGTTAAATTTTCCTATTAAAAGGTGAATTATTTGAAAGTTTCAACTACTTGAGCTATTAACCACCATTTAGTACAGTGCTTTGCAGAAGAGAAGCACTTAAATATTTTATTTTTATATATTATGTAAAACATTTATAAAATGTTTTATCCATTCACATTAGGACATTACTACTGTAATTAATAGACATAGGAAGTTTTAATTTTGTTGATAAACAAAAATTAAGGCAGATAATAGGGCTAGATAAAACACCATATAACAATAAATCAGGCAATAAAGAAAAATTAGGATGGAATATTTTTTGAATGACACTTTTTTGCCATACTTGGAATGATTCCTATTGAACCATTTTTATAGATCAGAATTAACATTCCAAGAATAGAAATATTTGATTTCTTAAAAGAGTAATGCTGCTAACTAGCACACTATGTACAGTGAATAGGATAGGGGGAAGGAATGGACCTGTAATTTCATAGGCAAAGAGAAAACTCAGATATGGAAACTCCCTGAACTAACACAGGTCAGCATCTTCACTGTAAATGATTATCTTAGAGAGTAACCTAGACCAGAGCTTCTTAAAAGTTTTGCACTTGTGACTCCTTTTTGCCCAAGAAATTTTTAAGTGACTCTAGGTATATAGGTATATAAAACAGATATACAGATCAGACATTTGCTGATAATAAATCATAATTTTACAACCCCTACTTTCAGCAACAAGACTTCATATAGAGTCATGAACCACAATTTAAGAATCTGGAACCTATGTCCCACAGTATAAGTTCCAGAGGGCAAGAGAAAAGGAAGAATCTTGCAGATGATATTCTTAAGCATTGTTTTATGTACTTTTATATTCATTAAATTTTGTTTAAATTCTGAATTACAATTTATATGCACTTAACTGCTTGCTTATCTGGCTCACATCTTTCTACCTTGTCTATAGAGATAAAAGATTTCATCAAATACTTTGTATCCTTCCTGTGAACAGATAATTTTGTTCACAATTGATAGAAAATCTCTAATTCCACACTTCAAATGATTTCAACAACATGTCCCATTTTCTCCTTTGATCCAATTTAAGAAGATAAGGTGACCATTCCCTTTATTAGCCATAACATATTCTTTATTCTCTCTCCTGTAGAAGCTTGCCACTTCAATCATCCCATACATTTCACTAATTTTCAACTTTCCTTTGTCCCCTATTTTCTTCCCCTTCCCTACTGGCGACAAATATTCTCATATTTCTGCTAGCTTCAAAATCCTTCACTTGACCCTACTATCTTCTAAAGCTACAATTCCCTACTTCTTTTAAATGAAACGCCTAGGAGAAAAAAAGTCAACATAGGTTATTTTCATTTTCTTATCTCCCAATTCATTTGGAACAGAGCTCTATCCCCTTGATACCTTGATATCAAGATATTCTATCTTCATCAATTAATGGAAACTATTTCCTAAGGACAGAGTAGAGTAAAAGCATGGACTTAACCTGATCTTTACCAAGCTCCTCTCCAAACAATTTAAAATTATTATCTCAAATCGAATTCTAGAGTAGCAAAACCAACAAATGATCCAGCTCAAGACAACTTGTAAGGTCTTGCAAGAAAACTGTCTCATCAGGGTGAAGGTCAGGCCTGGAGTGCAACTTGGCAAGCCTGTAGCAGGCCTTGGGATTAGCTGTGGCTGAGGTGGCAAGATACTAAAGTTCAGTCAACTGGTCCAAAAAATTACAAGTGACTTTTTGCTGGCATTGGGTATAACCCTCTGATGATCACAGTTCCTGGGTGAAGAGTAATATTAGCACATTAATGCTTATGGCTACAGGGAAGCAAGAACCCTGGACATAGTTACGGGACTAAGAAAAGTGCTGTTGGTTGCTCACATGAGAGTAGAAACATTAATCTCATGTTCAAGGCAGAAAAAACCACTAATGGTTGTGATGAAAGGAGAGCAGGACTCCAAATAACAATTCCAGAATCATAAGAAACAAAAACACTGGCTTCAGGAGAGCAGAAGCCCTTGTTAGAGTTCCAGGACTGAGAAGAGAGCTTATGCTGTTTTACAGACCCAGAGCAGAGGCCAGGAGATTTTTTACCTATATATACTCCTAATAACTGAGATTATACTGCCTTGGAAGAAGCTAAAATTTACAGACCCCTTTCCCTCCCCAGAACTAAGTCTGAAAAGAGAAATATGAAAGGATGGGCCAGTGTTCTCCACTCTAGAAAAGGAGCCCAAATTTAATATAAAGTTGAAAGTCAAGAAATAGGCTGGAAATGAGCAAACAACAACAACCATAACCTAACCATAGAAAGGTACTGTGGTGTTACAAAAAATAAAGACACAAAAGCAGAAGACTACAAAGTCAAAAGCTTCAAAGGAAAATGCAAATTAGTCAAAGACCACCCCACGAAAAATTCTATAAGAGCTCAAAAAAGATTTTAAAAATTAAATAAAAGAGATACAAAAAAAAATTGGGAAAAGAAATGAGAATGATGCAAAAGAATTGTGGGAAAAAATCAACAGCTTGGTAAAAGGAGGCACAAAAATGTTGAAGAAAATAATACTTTAAAAAACAGATTTGGCCAAATGGTTAAAAGACCTCTTTAAAAAATATAATTGGCCAAATTGAACAGGAGGTACAAAAATTCACTTAAGAAAATAATTCCTTAAAAATTACAATTGGGCAAGTGGAAACTAATGACTCCATGATACATAAATAAATAAAATTTAAAAAATGAAAAAATAGAAGGAAAATGTGAAATATTTCTTTGGAAAAAAATGACCTGGAAATTAATTTAAGGAGAGATAATTTAAGAATTATTAGACTATTTGAAAGTTATAACAACTATATAAAAAGAGCCTAGGAATGACCTTTCAAAAAATTATCAAGAATCTCCTAGAACTAGAGGGAAAAACAGAAATTGAAAGAAATCACTAATTCGCTTCTTGTAAAAGATGCCAAAATGAAAACTACCAGAATATTTTAGCCAAATTCTGGAACTCCAAGTTCAAGGAGAAGATATTGCAAGAAATCAAAGAAATGACTCAAGTATCATAGAGTCACAGTCAAGATCACACAAGATTTAGCAGCTTCTATATTAAAGAATCAGAGGACTGGAATGTGTTAACTCCAGAAGGCAAAGGAATTATTATTATAAAGAATAACCTAATCAGCAAAACTGAATATACTTCTTTGTGGAGATGGAGGTGAGGAATGAATATCAGTGAAATAGAGGACTTTCAAAATTTCCTGATGAACAGATCAGAGCTGAACCAAAAATTTTAATTTCATGTGATTCAGGAGAAGCATAAAAATGTAAAGAGGAAAGAGAAACCATAAAGGATTCAAAAAAAAGTTAAACTTCCTACATGGGAAGATCATACTTGTAACTCCTTAGAACTTTCTCATTATTAGAACAGGTGGAAGGAGTATACATACATAAGGATTGACATAAAAAAAAATTAAGGGGTAAGAAAGAGGGAAGTATTGGGCAAAAAAAGGGAAGAACATGGAATTAGGCAAATTATCGCACATCAAAGAGGCACAAAAAGAAAAGCTTTTGTGATGGAAAAGAAGAGAGATTGGAGGTCAGTCCTTGAAGCTTAATCTCATTGGAAATGATTCAAAAAAGGAATAACATACACTCAGTTAAGTTAGATATCCCTCTTGCCTGATAGGAAAATATACTTGAAGTTGAGACTCAGAGAGTAAAGTTAAAGGTTTGGCAGAATCTATTATGCTTCAACTGAAGTAAAAAACAACAACAACAACAACAACAACAACAAACAAACAAACAAACAAACAAAACAAGCAGAAATAGAAACCATAATCTCAGACAATTAAAAAAAAAGATAATTTTTTTTCCAGAATGCTTGAATCAGATTATAGATTGGCTAATAATACCGAGAAAGAAAATGACAGATATTGGTGGGGATGTGAGGAAATTTGGACACTAACTCACTGTAATCTGATCCAACCATTCTGGAAAATAATTTGGATTATGCCCAAAAGACTGCCCAACAATTATGCCCAACAATGCTACTATATGTTTTTATCCCAAAGAGAGTTTTTTCTAAGTAAAAGGATCTATATGTACAAACCTATTTTTAACATTTCTTCCTGTGATTGAAAAGAATTAGAAATTGAGGGGGATACCCATCAATTGGGGAATAACTGAACAAGTATTATTGTATTATATGCTTGTAGTAGAATACTATTTTGCCATAAGAAATGATGAACAGGATATTTTTAGAGAAACTTGAGAAGATTTATATGAATTGATACAAAGTGAAGTGAATAGAACTAGGAGAAAACTGTATACAGTAACAGCAATATTGTTGAGATATCAATTGTGAACAATTTAGCTATTCTCAGCAATGTAATGATTCAAGTATTCTAAAGTATTTATGATGAAAATTTTTATCAGCCTCCAAAGAAAGAACTAATGAAATCTGAATACAGATTGCATTGTACTGTCTTTATTTTTCTTGTCTTTTTTTTTTTTTTTTTTTTTTGTATGTGTTTTCTTTTACAACATGGCTGATATGGAAGTATGTTTTGCGTGACTGCATGTGTACAATCTCTATCAAACTGCTTGCATTCCCATGGAAGGGGAAGAGATGGGAGAGGGAATTCAAAACTCAAACTTTAAAAGAATAAATAAATGTTAAAATTATCTTTACATGTAATTGGAAAAAATAAGGTATTTTAGAAAGTAAACGCTTTTCTTTAAAGTCACCTTCAGTTTCTTTCAGGCATCATTTGTTTTGATTTATTATAGCACCTTCAACCATCAATCACTATTTTTCTGGATACATTCTTCTGCCATGTCTTTATATCTATCTATCTATCCATCTATCTATCTATCTATCTATCTATCATTGATCAATGTAGCTAATCTATTTTAACTATTTATCTGTGATACACATGGGAGTTGGTGTGGGTATATGTGGGGAAGTTTCTGTGTTGTTTTGGACTAATCCTCATCTTCTGAGTAGGTTAATAATCTAATCCCTATCTCTTTTGTTTGAATATACCTAAGAACTCTTATTTTCTCATCATTTACTATACTTTTTTACATAATAATTCTAGAAATTTTCTAAATCTAATTACCTCATTATCTGCTAAAGATTGAATATAACGTCTGTGGATGAGACCCAAACCTAACCTTCCTCTCTTGTCTCCAGGCTAACATCCCCAATAAAATATATCCCAAGTAAAAGTCATTATCTTCTTTTTTTACTTCTTCCTAACTCTTTCATTTCTGTCAAGACTTATCATTCTTGCAGTCTTTCATATTTTCAAAGTCACCCTCAGCTTTTCAGAGTTATATCCATACTCACATAGTTCAATTAATTATCAAATATTGTCAATTCTACCTCATAGTATCTCATATCTGTCCCTTTATTGTTACTCGTATCACAACCATTTTAGTCCATTCTCTCAACACCTTTTGACTGGGTTATTGCAACAGCGTCCCATATGAGCTACCTTGCAACCGGTGTTTTCTTTCAAAGAACTAACTACCAAAAGTTGCAATATTTATTTTCCAAAAGTATAGTTCTCTCTATGTTACTCCCCTGCTCAAGATATTTCAACAGTTTTTCATTGCCTTAGAGATAAAGTTCTAATATCACAGTGTGACTCAAGGCATTTTTCCAAACTGATTTGCTCCTACTTTTCACATTCTAGGCCAAACTAGACTATTAATTATTCTCTGCACACATTTTCTCATTTCCATGCTTTTGCACAGACTGTGCTATCATGTACAGAATGCTCATCTTTTTTACCTCTGCCTGTTGGAATCCCTAGTTTCCTCCAAAGCTTATCTGAAGTGCCATCTCTTTCAAGAAACTTTGACATTTCTCCAGTGGTTAGCCCCCCAGCATTTTATATGATTTTATATGAATACTGTACTGACTTATTTGTGAATCGATTGTGTCCTTCAAATAGAATGAAAGGTCTTTGAGATGAGGGAGTTTCTCACTCTTGTATTTATTTCCCATATGATTAATGCAATACCTGACACATACTAAACACATAAAAGATGTTGCTTGATTCATTAATTGTTGAAATTTAAGTTAGTTACCCTAATAAAATATTTCAGTATTTGATTTCATCTATTCTTGATATATTAAAAAGTGTTTCTTAGTGATCAGTACTTCTTTTTGTAGTCTAGATGTTCACAAATGATTTTTAGTAATATATAATTAATAATGATGTCAAACTCATGCATTTGAGGAAACTCAATTTTTCAATTTGCAAGATATGGCTTATAGCTTGAAGATTAACTCTACTTAATTACTTAATTAATCTCTACTTTTGAAAGCCAGGGCATTTTTACCTTCCTCTTGTTCTGCAGCACTTTTCCCAAAGATCACATATAGTGACCTGGCAATCATATCTAATTATTTTTTCAATGCTCTAGGATATAGTTTATCTGGCCCTAATAATTTGTATTCATCAAGGTCAGCTGGGTGATTTCTTTTTATTTCTTTATTTATCTTGGTCATCAACTCCTGTTAACTATTTTTATTTTTTTCCCTTCAGAAAAATATCAGGAAAACATGGGTGATATGAGTGCTAAGTAATTCTGCCATCACTTTATCATTGTGCATTTTAATCTGCTTGTCTTCCATACCTGGAATGCTCCTTCCTCAAATCTATGCACTGACTTTCCTGTTTTCCTTTAAGTCTTAATTAAAATCTCATGTTTTACTGAGAAATTTCTTCAACCCCTCTTAATCATAGTGTCTTTCCTCCACTAATTATATATGGATATGAATTGGGTTCACAGAATAGTCATGAATAGTTTACTGTTAACTTGGAATCAATTCTCAAGTTTAGTGCTCCAGGATTTGGTGCTTATACCTATACTATTTGAATTTTTTATTGATGAGTTGGATAAAAAAAAAGATAACACAGACTCAGAACTGGGAGGGATACTTAACACACTAGATGACAGAATCAATAGATCTTGACAAGATAGAGCATTGAGTTTATTCACATTAGATGGAATTTGATAGGCATACATGTAAATTCTTATACTTGGGCTCAATCAGATACCCAAGTGAAAGATGGAGAATCAGTGACTAGATAGTAGTTTGGAAAAAAAAATCTGGAGATTTTACTTTTATAGAAGTTTGATAAGAGCCCACAGAGTGATTTGAAAGCCAATGAAATTATTTCAGTCAAGACCATGTTAAGAAAGTACTAGTGTCAGGCGGAGCAGGCACACACGACTCTCTAAGCTCCTTTCCTTCCCCTCATAACCAACTATTTAATCCAGCCTCAAAAATAGCTCTTCACTGCTTAAATTCATGAAGATAAGAAGCACTACAATTTACCAGCCGAAGTCAATCCGAAAGATCGCCAGGAAAGGTTTGTCCTGAGGGGCCAGGAACAGACTAGCACAGGCAGGGAGAGACTAGCATCCTGAGCAAACCAGGGGCAGGGGTGATCTCTGTGGCTAGAGAAGTTATAGAGATGACTCGGCTATATGCTAACTGCTCTGCCTTGACTACAAAGCGGTAAACTGGCAGAGAAATTAATGCCTGAAACAAAGGGTCCTCTAAAAAATGCCAGAACCTAACGAGATCTGGCTGTAACCCCTCAAATCCGGAAGTGACTCAGGCAGACTTTACCGCAGCCCTGCGGCCACATCCTGCAGTTTGGGGCTTTTGCGGGGGCAGTTACAAATCTGCATGGCAGAGGGCACAGCCTGGGCAGCCTCTGATGGGCAGAGTGGGGGGCTCTGCCTGGGACAATAGAACCTCTCCAGCTCACTGTGCTTCGGGGCAGACACTTCCGGTCCCTGCAAATCCATTCACTCCTCAGCTGCTAATACCCACAGCCCCAGGGCAGGGTTTGGCTGGGGGCAGTGAAACTCTCACTGCTAAGTGTCTAGCCCCAGGACAGTCATTATCTCACACAGCTGAGGTTCTTTGCAGGGCACTTTCCCAGCCCAGCCCTGCGGGCCTGAGTTATTTTCAGGTGGGGAACTCTTTCCCAAAGCATTCCAGTACCTCGCTGCGCCGGCTGGCAGGACAGCTACCCATCCATATACCTTTCACTGCTCTGCAGAGGAAGCTGGTAACCTCCTGGCTCTGAAGGCAAACCTTACAGTCTTTAACAAAATGAGTAAAAAAATCAAAAGAACGATTGATAGTTTCTAGACAGAAAAAGAACAGCTTTTCAACCCTGAAGAGACTAATAGCAGACAGTCTCCAGACAATTATTGGTCTCCAGTACAAAAGGCTCTCCTAGAAGAGACTATTAAAAACCTTAAAAGAGAACTAGAAGAAAAATGGGGAAAGGAAAGAGAAGCTATGCAAGAGAGCAACAACTTCCTAAAATGTGAATTAGAAAAGGTAAAAAACTCCCAAGAAGTGCAGGGAAATAGAATTTGCAAATTAGAAAAAGAAAATAACTCACTAAAAAAAAAATTAGTGAAATGGAAAAAATTCCATAGAGCAAAACAACTCAATTGGACATATACAAAAAGAAGTAAAAAAAGCTAATGAAGAAAATAACTCACTAAAAATCAGAACTGAACAAATAGAAATGACTGATTCATTGAGACATCAAGAATCAGTCCAGCAAAACCAAAAAAATGAAAGATTGGAAAAAAATGTCAAATATTTACTTGGAAAAACAACAGACTTGGAAAATAGATCTAGGAGAGATAACCTGAGGATCATCGGACTACCAGAAAATTATGATGAAAAAAAGAGCTTAGATACTATTTTACAGGAAATCATCAAAGAGAACTGCCCAGAAGTAATAGAACCAGAAGGGAAAATAGGCATTGAAAGAATTCATCAAACACCTTCTGAAAAAGACCCTAAAATAAAGACTCCGAGGAATATTGTGGCCAAACTTCAGAATTTTCTGACTAAAGAAAAAATTTTACAAGCAGCCAGGAAAAAACAGTTCAAATACCGAGGTGCCACAATAAGGGTCACGCAAGATCTGGCTGCCTCAACATTAAAGGATCGAAGGGCCTGGAATCAGATATTCCGAAAGGCAAAAGAACTTGGAATGCAGGCAAGAATAAACTACCCTGCTAAGCTGAGTATTTTTTTCCATGGAAGAAGATGGACATTTAGTGAAACAGAAGAATTCCATCTGTTTCTAAGGAAAAAACCAGACTTAAACAAAAAATTTGATCTCCAACAACAGGAATCAAGAGAAGTAGAAAAAGGAGAAACTAGACAACATAGTAAAGTAAGAGAATACAATTCAACCCAACACCTCCTACAACTACTTCAACAAAGATGAGAAATTGAAGGATACACTGCAAGACTCAATGTTTCATTCGAGTCCTCTATCTTCAGAGTCGATGTTCTTTTCACTTGCCATTGTGCTTCCCATGGTCAGGCACACTGTAACATGCCCTTGACTCCTGTGCCTCCAAATCCTGTATTTGGGGTGACCAAATAAATGTCTCCTCCCCAACCCACTCACAAAAAAAAAAAAAGAGAGAGAGAGAGAGAGAGAGCACAGGACCTGGAGTCAAGAAGAACTGAATTCAAATCTAGCCTCACATCCTGCCTAGCCCTGGACAAGTCATTTTACCTTTGACAAAGTGGATCCACTGGATCCACTAGGGAAGATCTCTGCCAAGAAAAGGCCAAATGGGGACAACAAGGGCTGGACAAGGCTGTCACAACTGAGCAACAACCAGAGAGAAGTTTTCCTGATGCCAGGACCAGCCTTCTAGCCACTGTGCCACCCAAAATGCCCTTATTAATATGCCTATTAGCAATCTTTGTGTTATATATGTTTATTTTAACATGTGCCTATTAACACTTTTATGTTATATATTATGTGTTAATTTTAATATATGCCTATTAACAATCTTTGTATGTTACATATTAATTTTAATGTGTGCCTATTAACAATTTTGTATTATCTTAATTTTTAACATATGCCTATTAAAAATTTTTGTTTTATAAAAATAAAAAAAAAGAAAGTACTAGTGTCCAGACCTAAAAATTTCATAATCCCTTTGCATAGGCTCTAATTATGCCATCTCCTATACTAGACCATTGTGTCTAGTTTTTAGAATTATGAACAAAGTAATTGATGAATCAATTAATAAATATTTATTAAGTTTCTGTGTGCCAATAATGCTACATGTTGAGGATAAGAATACAAAGAATGAAAGCATTGTCATTCTCAAAGAGCTTACATTTTATCCAGGGCAACAATGTATGTGTGTATTTATGTGTATACACACATATATGTGTATATATGCACACCTTCAAATAGAGAAGTGTGTACTTATGTATATGTGAATGTACATATATGAGTATGCATATATAGTCAGTTCTGCTATAATTTGATAAATGTGTTCTTTAAAAAAATCACAAAGTTATTCTAAATTGGGCAATAAAATGGTTTGATGGGGAAGATGAGGTTAGAAACTCAATACATGAAAATGTCATCAATGATACATGACAAAATAAAGGAACTTAATAAAAACAGTAGCATCATTAAACATGCAAGAAGGCTCCAAAAAATATAAATACTACAATAAATAGTGGTTTCATTCATGGTCTCAGGTTGCTCCTTTCCTGTACCTGTTTCCCATAGAGCCAGAATGGCTATGCATTAGAGGGGGTCTAAAGGGAGTGGATAGGTGAAGACTAACCCTCCTAGAATTCTTACTGGACCAGAATTTACTTGATAAATATAGCATTTTTCATGAAAACAAAAATAAAATAATTGAAGTTTGCTTGGTAATGTGGACTTCATATGTTCAGATTGTGTGTTACGATGAAACTTTGTATTTTTTGTTTGTTTTATTTCACTTTTTGTTCTTGATGTTTCTTTCAGTATGAAATCAAGCATAAGCAAATGTGAAATTCTCATTATGCTCAAATTGTTCAATAATATATAAATCATTTTGGAACAAATTCACATTCGCAAAACAAAGCATTAAATCAGAGTTGACTATTTTTATGCATGCACATATAGACATATATAAATATATATGCATATGTATTTATGCACACATATGCTCAGAGATACAAAATAATAAATCCATGATAATTAAATACAAGGAAGTTAGAGGAAGAGTGTATTCATAGAAGCATCAGGAAATGCTTCTCAGATAAGGTGGGCTTAAATTGCATCGTGAAAGAAGAGAAGGATTTTATGATGTGAAGATAGGGTGCGTTTCTAAGAGCTATATTCCAACATAAAGCTACAATCATCAAAATTAAGAGTATAGTGAAGCAGGTGACCTTGCACAGCTCTTCCCTCACTTAAATTCAATTCACTTGCATATTATGACATCATCTCCCTGATGTCATGGTCCTCTTTGAAAACGAAGGATGAACAACAATTATACATGAGGAACAGAGAGGGAGAAAGTTAGCTTGGGCTAGATCATAGGATGTAGGAAGGAAAATAATGGGTAATGAGTTTGAAAAAAATAAGCTGAAAGTAGACTATGAAGATTTTTTTGAAGGTCAAAAAAAAGGAATTTATATTTGATACTATGAGTAATAGGGAGAAGAGTTCATAGAGTAGAAGAATGAAATAGTCAGGTGAGTTTTAAAAAATGAGTTTGCCAGCTGTGTAAAGCAGAGTTTATAATAGGATGAGACGAGGCAAATAGACATATAAAGAAATTATTATGTGAGTTTAGGTGAGAAATAATGACTTTAGGATTAAGAACTAAGGAGCTTAGGGGTAGCTACATACATAGAGGAAAAAGAGTTGAATGTGAAGGATTTTGTGAAGGTAAAAATTGCACAATTTGAGATTCTCTCTTTCAGAGAGAGAGAGAGAGAGACAGACAGACAGACAGACAGACAGAAACAGAGAGAGATAGACAGAGACAGACAGAGAGACAGACAGAGAGGCAGAAACAGAGAGAGAGAGAGAGAGAGAGAGAGAGAGAGAGAGAGAGAGAGAAAGCGAGAGAGAGAAATTGTTGGTATGTTCCCAAACTTCATCTTTGTATTCATTCAAAATATCATAATTTTGATTACTAATGTGTCATAGTACTAATGTATTAAGGCTTAATTAGAAACAATGTCAAAAACTTTATTGAACAATAACCTTTCTTCAAATATCTGCAATATGATTTTTTTTCCTAGAATTTAAAAGAAATGCTGTTAAGCTAAAGTATGATCTAAGTAAGTTAAGATCATGACAAAACAATGAACTACATGTTGAATTTGTGTATACAGCATTTTGGTTTTGGTAGTCCATTTAGCACATTTATGTCTTGACTACACCATATTTTTTTCAGCTATTGATATTTTGATTTGAATTATTTAAAGTTGCTTTTGGGATATGGACTTCCATCAAGTATGCCACTTTAAAAAACAAAAACAAAACAAATCTACTTCATCACTTAGTCTGTGTTTCCACAGAGCTACTTCTCCACTTCTGTCACATGTGCTACAAAAATAACAAGTCAGGTAAGGCAATGGGAACCTTCTTCTCTAAACAAATTATGATTAATATGAGCATCATAATCATGTGAAGAGCCAAGGTAAGATGTATTTTTACTTACAAACAACTAGGCAAAGCTTAATTACATTTATTTCATTATTTCCTTTCTTAGAACCCATTTGCTTACTGGAATAAAATAGAGCCCCACAAACTGTTCATATAATTCTGTACAGAAGATTCTTCCTCATGTTTTTTTTTTCCTTAAACTTTTAAAAAAGTACACTGCATTAACATCTTATGTTATTATTAATAGGTTCATTTTTTTAAAGAATGGTACTTAACTTAAACTTATTTTCCTGCTTATCAGCAAACCCTTATATTGCTTTTATAACCACGTTAGTTAAAATAATTCCATTGATAGTCTGTTGAATTAACTGCGTTATGTTTGTTTTTTTCTATATTTCTAATTTGGCTCATAATTGAGTGCTAATGGTTACTTTCAACCATGATGATTCCTTTCAGCATCTTTTGGAAAGAGAACAAGTACACCATGTTAAAAGGATCCATTAGAACCATATTTCAAACATTTGGAGATAGCTTGTGTGTAGGAGTCATAATAAGAGCCATAACAATAAGACTTCCTAATAATATCTTTAGAGAATCATAGACTTGGGAGAGACCATCTAGCTCTTAAAATAATTTTAAAAAGAACTTATCAAAAAAGCCTTTCTACCATATATTTAACAACTGGGCATCTAATCTTTGCTTGAAAAATCTCCAATAAGAAGAAACTCTACTATTTGATATGGCAGCCTATTACACTGGCAAGCAGCTCTAATTGTTAAGATTTTCTTGACATGAAACCTAAATTTGCTTCTTTACAACTATTTATTGGTCTATTTTCTGGAAGCAAATAAAACAAAACAAAACATAACAGAACTTCTTTCACAAGATAGACCTTCAAGTTTCCTCCAGGCTAACCGTTCATAGTTCCTTTGACTGCTCTTTATATCACTTGAATCTTGATTATATATATTGTACATTCCACAAAAAGGCTCAATAGATTATTTTTACTCTATTAGCTTAGTATCTATAACAGTGGTTTCAAATCCTTAATGTTCTATTTTTGGAATGTTTTTCTCCTCCTTCCCCCTCACAAAGCAATGTATGTCATGCTATATATTCAAGGTTACAATTATTAGTAGGACTTTTGAAAGCTACTACAAAGTCATATTCTCCAAAATAATAATAAGGAGAAGAATAAAGAAGATAAATAAATTGATAGATAAGAGAGAGAAAAAGAGAGACAGAGACAGAGACAGACAGACAGACAGACAGACAGAATCTTATCCAACAAAGAACCAGAGCAGAGGTTAAGAGAGAATGGTAGATTTTGATAGATTTGATCTATTCCCAGCCCAATCAGCAGGAGTAGGTTCCCAATAGCCTTTGTTCCTTCACAAAATTACACCACAAATTATTAGCCAGGAAGCCAAGAGGATGCTGCTGCCCAACACTGCAAGGATCTTTTGACAAAAAACTAAGTAATGATACCTTCAAAACAGAATTGTGTTGTAATTGCCTATAAAAACAGGAACATTGGAGATTTTAAATTATTTCTGGGAAAGTTCCTTGTATAATTAGCAATTCTGTTTGAGGGTATAACCAGGCAACAATACTGAGCTTCATTACTTAATGACTGTCAGGAGCAATGCAATTATACCTCCTGTAGGACAGGATCTATCCAGATCATTTTCTAGGTTAAATCCCTGATTTATGTTTGTGTTTTTTTTTTTTTTTCTGATAATCCAAAACAAATAGAAAAGATTTTTAAGAGAGCTGTTGACTGTATGGAATAAGAATCATAGAACCGTCATTCCTTCTCTTGACTCCACTTTTTCTGCCCACTTTATGCTGTTTCTGTGAGAAGAAAGAGATTCCAGAAAAACCCCACATCTTCTGCCAAGACGCAATAAACAGTTTTTGTGTTTAGCACCTACTTTGTAGTTATAGGCATTTATCTAATTAACTTCATAAAATGCCCTAAAGATACTTTGGAATGGAATAAATTATCCTCTGAATTAGACTTTCCATCCATTCATCTATCCAATTATCTATCTATCTATTTATCTACCTAATTTACTCATCTATCAATTTTCTCTCTAAAGAAATTCCTCTTTAGTCTGTTATTTCCTTCATAACAAAGAAATATGATCTTTCAAGAGAAGATGGGAATTTAGACAGAAAGCCTTTATTATTTATATTTATACATATACTTAGTTTTAATTAGTCATCAAGAGGTATCTGAAATAATAATTAGGTAATAATAGTATGGATAAAAATGTATCCCTTGGGAACCAATAAAATATGATGCAATTTAAAACATATTAAACATATTCATCTTCCCAAGATTAAAAAAAAATGTCAAATTTAAGTTCAAACCAAGGCCATTTCAAAAAATTAGCAACAAGGATGAAGTTATTGTTGTTATTGTTCTTCTTATTGTGATTTTATTTTTTGCTTATTTTGAAAGATGAACTGAAGTAAAATTTAGTCCAAAGGGAAAAATACAAAATGCTGTCCTTTTGCAGGGTTTAAGATCACAAATTACTCTGACAAATTAGTATACTGTAAAATAAAAGCTGTCTTTGAAGTACATTTTACAAAAAAGAAAAATAATAGCCTATTTGATTCACTATAATACTAGATTCACAAATCAAAAGTCAACAATATTTATGAAGTGCTTACTATATGCCAGGTACTATGCTGAAGGGCAACACAAATACACACTTGCAGAAAAACAGCAACTCCCCTCAAGTGGCTTAAAATTCTTATGGAGACAGGAAAGCCAACACATAACAGGAAGTAGAAAAGTATACTGGGGGCAGGACAGAGGGTAAGAAAAAGTCCCTAAAGAGCCTTCAGTGCAGCCTGAAGAGGAAGGTTTGGGTGTGTTCCTTAAAATAGAGTTCTGGGAGAAACCATATTGAGCATCTAAAATGGGACTAGGCTTTATAGAGAAAGTCCTGAAGAGTAAAGAGTGCAGCCTGGAAACTCATAAATTAAAATAAAAATTAACTCATGTGCTAGGAATTCAATAAGTATCAATAATATTTTTTGAAGAATTAAATAGTAATCAGAATTTCTTCTTTGTACTTTGATTTATAATCACCTATAGTATAATAGCATTATCTACCTTATAAATAAAAATGAAAAACAAACAAAAAACTTTCTGGATTTTATGTCCAAAATAAGTTCTATAAACATGTTTGGTCATTAATAAAATCATATTGTAAAATTCCATTCAAAAGATTGAAAAGATTGCTTACTTTCCATACATCAGTTCTTAAAAGTCAAGGAATTTTCATATTGGACTATAACATGCTGATATTTAGCATGTTATTTAGTAACAGTTCAGTTTTCTTTAGGTACTGAACATTTCTAGGCATGTGGTGAAGTTAGTTATCAAAGTTCTGAGAGGTATGAAAGTAAAGTCTCAAAATCCATTTGATTTTGGACAGCGACAGGGAAAAGAGGTAATTGATGATCTACAGAACATCCTGGCATCAAAAAAATTCTTGAAAAGAGAAAATATTAACTAGTTGGCATCTTTAACTTCTAGATGATCTTGTATTTGTCATATAACTATGCTCAGTATGTTAATCAAACTACTTTCTCCTCAAAAATTTCTGAGAATAAAATATATATTTTCCTCATATAATGCATCAATGACAGAAATCATTATAAAATCATACCCTCTTTGTAAATTCACCTTGAAAAATATAAAGACAAAGAATATTGTTATTATACTCCATACATTAGAAATATCAAAATGCATAATTTAAGATTAAGTAAAAAATGATCTAGAAAGATATAAATACCTTGCTTTTGTGCTTTACCTCCACTAATGTGACAAATTATTCTGTAGTGCAACACATTCAATCAAAAATTACTTTTCTGAGCTCATATTCTAAAGTGGTTCATGGTCTAAAAAAACCCAGTTTATTATAAATAATATTTTGTATTCCTTTTCAAATAATTTGAAAGGCTTGTACACAGTAATCACTTAATAAATCCTTATGGATTGATTGATTCATTGATTACAGAGCATTCAGATTGTCAGCAGTCAAAAAATATATAAGCTCTGTTCTGAAGTCCACAAATATAATTAATTAAATACAATAGAGCTAGGTTATGCCTGCTGGTTTTATTTTCTTTTATATGATGATGATTTTGAAAGAGGTTGTTAATATGAACCATAAGACTGCATATTTTTTTATTATTGAATATTATTAGTTCAAGTAAATATAAAAATCCTCATATAGAAATATAAAAAAATAAAACCACACATTTTAACCAGAGAATATGGGTTGCTTTTATAATGTTTTTCCTACACTAGTATAGGGAATGATTACATTTATTAAAATATTTTAATGATTTTTTTACTCAATTACTTTCTTACTCTAACAGCCTACAATAAAACTCCAGTTAATATCATAAAATTATGTTTAAAAGAAATATATCTCTTCAAAATTTGAAAAATCATAATATTTAACCTTTGAAAACACTCAATATATACTGGATTAGTACACGCTATTTCTTTTGCCAAGTCCAAAAGGTTTCTGTTTCTAGTCATTTCTACAAACCATCCTTTGGTCATTTTTTAAATCTTTTTTTAATACAAAGAAATTCCATTGCCACAAGAGGTCACTCTTAAACTCTTGTTATCTTCTTCATTGGCTGCCTCCCTCCTCCAAGTTAACCTGTGCTAGCCATGATATTGGAAATGTACTATTCCTCAGGAAATTAGGAATCATCATGTAAGATTTGTTTTCATTGTAATGGAGTTTTCAAAGACTACTTAAGAAGCTTATTGTGCTGAGGAGGATAGGAATCCATGATGGTATTCAACTCCTTGAATATATTATAATGATTTGTATTTTATTTCTATTTGAACCCTTAAACTAATTTTATGGTAAAGAGCAAAGAGTCATTTCATAAAGACATGCAGCTTACATTTCACAGTGAGGGTACAACATCTAAGTTCTTTTGAGTAGATTCACAGTTAGTGGCAAAATAGTGCCTTTGAAAGGTTTAGTGGGCCCAAGGTCTTGAGAGTAATATCCCTTGGAACATGTCACTGTGCAGATTGTGGGAAATAAAAATAATCATTAAATCTTTTAGACAAACTGGTTGTGTTGCTATTTCACATGCATTGGAGAAGGAAAAAGTATCCAACTTATCTGTACTTAGTACTTCGAATGACATTATCAAAAGATAAATCAGTAGGTATTTCCATTGTCTCTGAACTTGTCAGCATTCAAAGGTAGGGGCACTATCAGGAAAAAAAAGATGTGAAGGAAGAAATAGGGTAATTCAAGAAGTGTTGCTATCAAATCAGTAGCAACAAAGGGGAGAAAGGAATGATTTAAAAGAAGACCCTATATGTATTCTTAAGTCCATATTAGAAGTATATCATTTCCATATCAGAAGTAATAACAATACATGGCTTTAAAATAGTTCTTTATACTTTAAACATTGATTTTATATTTTCTTGCTCTACTTCCTTTCACCTAAATTTATTTTTTCCAACAATTATCTGAAACAAGTAGGGCGGGTATCTGTATTTCCATTTTATTGATGTGAAAACTGAGGATCAGAGAGCATCAGTGACTTGTCCAGTATCTCATAGATAAAGACTTTATTTGGACTATTCTATACTTAGGACTATTATCTAATTCTTCTACCTACCAATATTCTTCCTATGGTACTATCTTGAAACATGATTACCAATAAAGAAAATAGCATTTAGGTTAGAAGACTTAACCTGTGCCAAATCAAGTTCATGCTTGTTGTGAATATCTGACAATCATTTTATAAAACAAAATTCATTGTGTCTCATCATTGAACTTAAAAAGATAACTTACCTTGATACTTTGTAGGGCAGGATAGTATCAAGTGGATATTTTAAATATATACATTTTAAATCAAAACTGTGTCTTTATTGTGGTGATATCATTCCTAAACACAAAAATGTGGCACAGAGTACTGTTCAGCACATAGTACTCTTAAGGTACTACTATTCAAAACTATAACAACTGGATGACAACAGTGTGTGTGTGTGTGTGTGTGTGTGTGTGTGTGTGTGTGTGTGTAAGAAATAGCTTAGATTTTTCTATTCAATAAACTTATTAAGCATCATCTATGTGTCAGCTCCTGTGCTAGATGTTGGAACTAAGAAGTAAAAATAGAAAAAAGTCCCTGCCCTCACTGAACTTAGTTTCTATTTGGACAAAACAATATCATGTGAATAAAGCTTGAATACTAGAAATTTTGTGGGTCAAGATGTAACATCTTGAGTTTTGATTATGAAAATAAATAATAGGAGTCTAAGGATGGACATTGAGCCAATATGGCTGGATTCAAATTTTAAGAAATTTAATTTCCAGTTTTATATAAGTACAGCAGCAACATGATGGTTAATACTTTGAATGGAAATGAAAACTAGAATATTGATAAGGTTAGAACTCTCTTCTGGTCATTGATCCATCTGTTCAAACTCCTGGTAGAGATGAAGGTTAGGTAGTCATATTCTTCACTAGAATTCTTTGTCCCTGAAAGCTGCAGAAGTACAGTGAGGATAATAACTCAACCCTATCCCATCTTCCACCAGCTAAACACAACTGCTATTTAATCTAAGATTTTCTCCTAGTCCTCTAAATTGTCCATAATCTCTAATTTATATAATATTTAAAACTATCTTACCCTTGACATAAAACTATGATTGGCCATAATAATTACTATGTGATCTGTATTTATTCTTAACTGTAAGCAAGGAGTTGCAATGGTTTGAACCTTTGATTAAAATTCTAGTTTTTGTATGTGTAGAATCTGAACTAATCATAGTGGAATATTTTGGAGTTGTCCTTTTAATTAATAAATCCCAAAAGATCCTCAGAAACAGTGAAAAAAAATGAGCCATTTGACTTTGGACCAATCATCTACCTCAGTTATTAAGTTATGAATAAATAAACATAAATGGTATAAAGAAACAGGTGCCTCATGACCAAGATAAGATCACATCTATTGTTCCAGATGAAAAAGATTTGGTAATAGAATATGATTGGCTTACATTTTAAAAGTTGGAGGAAAGGACTAGAAGAGTGAATAATTCTGATTTTCAGTTTCTTATTATCCATCTCAGATAACCTTATCAGATAATATACTTAACATCCTCACAAATATTTTAGGGCAAGCAAGGGGACATGAGTGAGCAAGTGAAAGAGAAGCAGATAGACAGAAAGAACCAGAGATGGAGAGACAGAGAGATAGAGGGAGACAAAGACAAAGAGAAAGAAAAAGAGAAAAGAATAATTCTGGAGGGAATTTGTTTCACGTTCTATAAACAGAGACACAATTTATAGTACTGATGTGAAGGAATATAATTTGGCAATCAGGAGTCACATTATTTTAAATTACATTTCCAGATAGAGTGAAATATTAAAAAGGAATTAGGAGTTTTTCTCCATTAGAGTTTTAGTTAGCATCATTTCATTAAATTTCAGCTTCAGAGTAAATGGGAAGGCAATTATGTTTGTATACTAATCACATGGGATGCTGAAATGTTGTGTACTTCTTACCCCCCAATCACATTTCTAGTTATCTCCATGAAATAATGTTATCTCTAAGATAGTACTTTTGATGAAAGAGAATAGAAAAGAAAAACAAGCAAGTCTAATTGGCAATGGCATTTACTTCTAAACCATTCTATTATTAAATTGTTTTAAAAGTGAACACTGATCTTGTATGTCTAAAGATTGTTTTTGCTATTGAGTAACACTGATACAGGCTAAGATTTTGTTCAAGAATACTTGAGAATTTAATTGAACAGACTTTTGACAATAATAATACCCCCTACTTCAAAACCATGAACATTGATATATAATTATTTTAAAAGATAAATAAAAACTTAAATGTCATATTACATCCCATACCTCAGTAAAAATAAACAAACATCAAATCTTCCTTAGACAGAAGATGGTAGTAATAACATTTTATAAGAATTTTATAGATAACAAGAAGCAAAAAATAATTTAAATAATTTTGTCAAAGGCCTTATTAATCACTATCCCCAACTCTATTTGTATGGTTTGACCAACTCTAGGTCCTTGATTGTTTGTATTCTTAATTCTTTTTTTTTTTTTTTCATGAAGTTAAAAAAAATGAAAGTGGGCCTGGGGATAGCTGGGACACATTCACTTTCTCTCTCACACACACATGAATGGACAATTCAGTCATCCTGTGCAAGAAAAAGGTTTATAGTTCTAGGAATAGTGCAGGTGGTGAATTTCACCACTAAGTCAATAAATGATTATCCCCAACTGAACAATTCAATAAGTTGCCATTGTTCAATTATGTCTTAGTCTTCATGATCCCATTTGGATTTTCTTGGCAAAGATATTGGAGTATTTTGCCATTTTTTCCTCCAGCTATTTTACAGATGAGGAAACTAAGACAAACTAGATTAAATGACTTGCTCAGAACATTGGTAAATGTCTAATGTTGGATTTTGAACTCAAGTCTTCTTGATTCCACACTTTGCTCTCTATTCAGTGTGCCAACTAATTGCCTCCAATCCAATAAGTATTTCATGTATAAGGATGATAGAAGAAGGATCAAGAAGTAATGGATTTAGTCCTATTAAAAATACAATAATGTGCAATGTTCAGCTAGCTTTCTGCAGGGCCTTCAGTAGAATAATCACCACAAGAATAGTCAGGGATAAAATCCAAAGTCTTTATTATCTCCTTCATAGTCTGTCTCCTTTGCCTGGGGTCAGGCTAGCTTTCTGGAGGCCCTTCAGAATGGATCTTGGTTTCAGTGGAGGAATGCAGGCGGCAGAAGAGCCACCAGGGACAATGGCCAAGTCGTCTCTCCCTGTGGCTGAGTTTGTCCCCAGTTTGTATACTCTATTATAATTACATCTTTACAGTATACTGAGTATAAACCAATCATTATGTCACTAGGGAACCATTATTTGTTGTAAGATTAAATCAATCATACTGAGCTAGAGAACTATTAATCACCATGCTAAACTAGATAACCATTGTCTTATCAATTCCACTGAATTAACATCTTTCTCCAGAGTTCTGGCCCATTACAATAATGGATTTTAAATTGTTCACATTTGTTCATATTTTTTCAAAGCAAAAATCTGACTGAAAGAGGATTAGACATACAGAGAAACACACACACACACACACAAATAACTTTTTTTTAAAGAAAGCAGGAATGATGAGATGGGGGAGAGAGCAAGCTTTTATAATGTGTCTACTATGTATCAAACACTTGTGTTAAGCATTCTTACAGATATCTCATTTTATGTTACAAATAATAATTAAGGTTACAAATAATAATATAAAAGGCAAAGGTGGCTAAATTTAAGAACAACTTGTCAGAATTATTAAAATATCCAAAAATAAATAATTTTAATTAATTATCTTTATGAACATTACCATAAGTAATAAATTAACTTTTTGTCCACTAAAGCTTTTTTTCTTGTTATGTTTAATGTTCCATAATGAGGCAATGTCTAAAACTTATTGGCTAATGATTTACATTACAATGGTGAATGTTCAGTTTTGAGATTATTTGTTTTATCCTTTAACTTTATTTATATGTGGTTCCATTACTATAGGAGTTTCAGGTATGGAAATTCTATCCACTGACACAAATCAGCAACATTTATATAATTTACAATTTAAAAAGTTGTCTAAAGCAGCCCCTTTATGCCTGAGAAATTTTTATGTAAACCTGAGTCTATACTCAGGCACATAAGATTAGTATATAAATCAAACATTTTCTGAGAAGAGGCCATAATTTCATGATTCCCCACATTCAGGTATAAAACTCCATATGGATGTGGTTGTGACCCACAGTTTAAGAAGCTGAGGTCTAAATAATAGAAAAGCTAATGCTTAGGATAAACCACTGGAAGGACTTAAAAGTTTTGGTTCCAAGGCCAGTTCTATACTCATTTATTCCAATCTGCATTTCATTTTTCACTTTACTAAAACCATAGGATTCATGGTAAATTAGAGATTAGAAGATTCATAATCCAGTCCAACTTTTCCAAATCTAGTGTCATCCACTGCAACTATCCCCAAGTCTTCATTTGCTATATTCTGAGTTGTAGTGCATGTTTTGTAACCAAAAGTGCATGGAAGCAACAAGGGCATCATTCTGATTCTAAATGCCCCATTCTACACTTATTCATTCAGCTGTAACTTTCTAATACTCCAAAAAAGAGCTAGATAAGGAAAATGCCAAGTAGTGTCTTCAGTTTCCTGATTGAGTGTTTTATTGCTGTATTATTTCTTGAGATATTCTTATATAAGACAACTCAGAGGATGCAGGGACTATATGAGACAGAAAATTTAAGACATGAAGACAATAATTATCTTATTTTGGGGAGGTGTTGAACTAGTCTAGAAAGAGAAGCACATGTCTGCCATATACACAGCTACAGATTATTTGCAAAATTATTACCACTTATTAGTGGTATGACCTGAGGCAAGTAAATTAAGATCTTCCTGCCTCAATTTTTCCAATTGTAAAATAATGATAATAATAGCACCTAACTCCTAGGATTGTTGTGAAAATTAAATAAGACAAAATAAGATAACTGCTTAGACCATTACTTGGCACAAAATAGGTTCTAAATAAATGATCCTTCCTAACTTTCACTGTGGAAGCCAAAGCATTATTAATATAACTCTCTTTACATTTCTGGAAGTATTACATAAGGGTTGATGGGATATCTTTTCTAATGCTTTAGTTCATGAGTCCCCATTATGATTATTAGTTTACATCAATTAATCATTCATATTTAATTAATTTTTTAAAAAGGATATTTAATAACATATGGTGGAACACATTTCCCTCAAAAGTCTATAACACACTTTCCCAAAAGCATATATAGAATCCAGAATAAAGTGTACTCAAGCTTAGAGCATGCAGGAGGCAAAAATATAACTCAAAATACTTTTAATGGAGCTCTCTAGATGTTCTCCCTAGGTACAATATAGTTTTTCTTCTGGAATCCTTGTAGAACTTCAATGGGTCTAATCTATCTTTAGTTCCCAATACAGATATTGTCATTAGCTGTTCTAAAGAAGATGTTAGGAGACTCATGGAAAGTATAAAACCCTTTGGATCTGGAATCAATTACAATAAGAGGAGGAGATTAGCACCAAAATTAAGGTTGGTGCTCTTCAGAATCCCTCCATTCCAATCTGTTCTTTCTTTGGGGTATAGCTGAAATACTCTCTCTTTTCCACTGTCAGGCACTCAAATATTCAATTCAAATCTGGTTTTATATAAACAATTTAGGATGTAACCAAATCCCAACCAATTCAGACATTCTTCTTGTCCTACTTAGTTGAAATCACAGAAATATCCAGACCATATGCTTCCAGAGGTACACACATCAAATTGATTGATTCAATTAAGAGGTAATCTTTTTGGATAAAGGTATTAGTGCTAAGATGAATATGATGATTTGTTGGAACACACAGGATTGCTGCTGAAATACATGGGAGCCACCTGACAATGGCTGCTTGGAGATACAACCCACAATGGATCTCTTCTTGTGAGAGGATGATACAAGGAAACTTGAAAGGCAGTTGTTGTTCTCTGACCTTTCTGACTGAGAGGCCATTACATTGTCTGGCCTCTCCCATCTTCCCTCTGCCTCCAATTTATCTCATTCCTAATCTGCAACACCTATGTCAGCAAAGGCTGTCTTGGAACTCCTTCAAATGTTATGATCCATACTGGAGAGGCTCTCAGAGAATTGAGTTGTCCCTTAACAATTCCCCGATTTAGAAGGGAAAAAGACCTGTATGTGCAAGAATGTTTGTGGCAGCCCTCTTTGTAGTGGCCAGAAACTGGAAACAGAGTAGATGCCCATCAATTGGAGAATGGTTGAATAAATTGTGGTATATGAATATTATGGAATATTATTGTTCTGTAAGAAATGACTAAAAGGATGATTTCAGAAAAGCCTGGAGAGACTTACATGAATTGATGCTGAGTGAAATGAGCAGGACCAGGAGATCATAATATATTTCAACAATACTATATGATGATCAATTCTGATGGACATGGCTCTTTTCAACAATGAAATGAACCAAATCAGTTCCATTTGTTCAATAATGAATAGAACCAACCACATCCAGTGAAAGAACTCTGGGAGATGACTATGACTCACTACATAGAATTCCCAATCCCTCTATTTTTGTCCACCTGCATTTTTGATTTCCTTCATAGGCTAATTGTACACTATTTCAAAGTCCAATTCTTTTTGTACAGCAAAATGACTGTTTGGACATGTATATTTATATTGTATTTAATTCATACTTTAACATATTTAATATGTATTGGTCAACCTGCCATCTGGCAGAGGAGGTGGGGGAAGGAGGGGAAAAATTGGAACAAAAATTTTGGCAGTTGTCAATGGTGTAAAATTATCCATGCATATAACTTGTAAATAAAAAGCTATAATTAAAAACAAAAAAAACAAAAAAAACACAATTCCCTGTTTTTTGTTTTTTGCTGTTATTTCCTCCCCCCCCTCCCCCACCCCCCCAACCCCCTCTTACACACACAGCATGGTCCTCACACTGAGGAACACAAGCAGCACTATCAGTTCTGGATGGTTATAGCAGGGCTTGATTGAAGCAAACTTTCCAGTGGAGAAGAGGATTGTAGTCAGAACAGGCATTTAGGTCTCTCATCAGTCTCCTGGCTCTGCCCTTTAATGTACTAGCCCATTTAATTATCTGGACTAAAAAAGTCTTACTGGGGCTCTTCTTCCTTAACTCTGGAAGGATCCTTCTCATGAACAGCTCTAGTTCTTGTAATTTTTATTATTTTCTGTCCCATGTTGGGTGCCATAACATAATGTTCTTGTTGGTTTTCTGGAGGTCTTGGAGCAACCTTTGTTTCAGTAATCACCACAAAAATAGCCAGATGTTAAAGTTTAAAGCCTTTATTATCTCCTTCATGATCTAGTTTCCTTGCCTGGGGTTCAGGCCAGTTTTCTGGAGAGCCTTTCAGACCAGCCTTGTTCTCAGTGGGGGAAGTGCAGGAGGCCAGCCACTATGGTGCTGTGAGATGAAGTCAATGAATCTGGCTCTGCGTCTCTTCTGAGTCTGTGTCTGGACCTTCTGAGTCTCTCTCTGAGACCTGCCTAGTCTGTCTCTGGCTCTCCTTCTGGCTGAGTTTGCTGTAGTTTTATATGCTCTATTTTGATATAAACCAATCATTATATCACTAGGAAACTATTATTTGTTGTAAGATTAAATCAATCATACTGGATTAGAGAACTATTAATCACCATGCTAAACTAGATAACCATTGTCTCATCAATTCCATTAATTAGCACCTTGTAAGAATCCTTGTTTTAAGTACAGAGTTCTGGCCCATAACAATGATTAATTGATTAACTTAATTTACCACCATTGTTTTACTCTTTTAGGGTGGCAGAAGGATGACATCTAAGGAATTCAGGAGAGGCATCTTGGTGGAGACAATCTGTAACAACCGCGCTAGCACCCCAGATACCTCAGACTCAGCCAGAGTCAGAATTAGCAAAAGTCCTTAGTCTTTATTTTTGGTCTTAGACACAGGATTGAACAGGATAGAAGCAGAATCTCCGCAACTGCCTTCTCCCTCTTCTACCGCCAAAGAGTGACCTTGGCTAGTCTTTCTCCACCCCCTAATCCCTCCTACAATCCTCTGTATACACCAATCATTGATCTAGCACAGATAGTGGAAAGGGCCATTTTCCAAGCATATGCCCATAGTTAGTCTCAAGTGCTCGGCAGTCCTGAGCTCAGTGCATTGACTCAGTAGTTTCAGCCCTCTACAACAATCCATCATTTAAGTCTTGAAAGGAGACAAAGAGTTGGAGAGGCAAAAATGAAAAGGAGAACATCCAAGGCATGGGTGACAGTCTATACAAAAACAAGACAATAAACAATGGCATGTCGTATGTTGGAAACAAAAAGAACTTTGTGTTCAGAAGAAAAGTTATCTGAAATAGGATAAATTTTAACGATCTAGACTTTTTAATGACAGAGATTATATTTTATTCTAGAAGTGATAAAAAGCCATTGAAGTTTTCACAGAGAAGTGACATGGCTAATCCTATTTCTTATAAATATAACAGTATGGCAGATGTATTGAGAAGAAGAGAAATTGGATATAGGTAAATTGGGGCATTACTGAAACAGTCTAATGAAGACGTGATGGAGCTATGCTCTAGGGTGGGAGCCGTGAAAGTATTTTTTTTTAAAAAAGATACAAATGTGAGCAATAATACAGAGAGAGATAGCAAGAGAGCAATTATTTGGATCTGAAAGAAAATTGTTGTTGTTTTCACCTATTTTCAATGCATTATTGATTCTTTTTATTTCTTTTCCTTTAAAGTTCCTTCTCACTCCAATTCTCATTTATAAATCTTCCTTATAACAAATAAATAAAATCCTGCAAAACAAATTCACGTATTGGCTATCTGAAAATATATGTCTTAATCTGTATCTCTAGTTTTTCACCTCTCTGTGAAAAGAGTTCAGTGATTGGTGGAACAGTGGACATAGCTCTGGATTTGGAGTCACGATCTGAAATCCGATCTGGTCTCAGGCATTTATAGGTGTGTGACCTAAAGCTAATGACTTAACCTCAATTTTTTCAACTCTAAAGTAGGGACATTAATAGTACCTACTTTACATAATCAAAGGAAATAATATATGTAAAAAGTGCTTAGAACAATGCCTGGCAGATAATAGATATTATACAAACATTTATTCTGTTGCTTACTATAATCATGACTGATTACTACACATTATATTATTATATAAATTATTCTTCTGTTTCTTTCTATTTCACTTTGTATCAGTTCATATAAGTCTCCCTAAGTAATTCTGAATCTCATTTGATATTTCTTATGGCACAATAATAGCCAATTCCTTGTATATCTGTAATTTGTTCTACCATTTCTAAAAATGCAGTTTTCTTAGTTCATAGGATTTAGAGCAGATAGTAACTACAAAACATGCTTGTATTAGATGGCAAACTTAACCAATAAATTTTGTGTGTTCTGACTGTTCTTTGACTGGCCTTTCCTCTAATTCTCACCCTCTCCTCAGACCTCCCTACTTCCTGAGACACAACAATATTGAAATAAAGCCATTTAATAATCTTATGTACCTCTAAGTGTTCAAGTGAAAGAGATTGATTAAATCAATTGATGAGATAAATTTCATTGCTTTTTTAAATTTTATTTTTAAAGAAATGGCCACAGCCATCCCAATCTTCAGCAACCACCACCCTGATCTGATTGATCATTATCATTGAGGCAAGATCCTCCAAGCAAAAAAGATTAAGACTTGCTGAAGGCTCAGATGATGGTTTGCATTTTTTTAGCAATAAAGTAAATTTTGATTAAAGTATGTACATTTTTTTGGAGGGGGCGGATCCAAGATGGCAGAGAAGGCACATACAACTCTCTAAGCTCCTCTCATTCCCCTCATAACCAACTATTTAATCCAGCCTCAAAAATAGCTCTTCGCTGCTTAAATTCATGAAGATTAGAAGCACTACAATTTACCAGCCAAAATCAATCTGGAAGATCACGGGGAAAGGTTTGTCCTAAGGGGCCAGGAACAGACTACCACAGGCAGCGAGAGGTTGGTGTCCTGAGCAGACAGGGGCAGGTGTGATCTCTGTGGCTAGAGAAGTTATAGAGACAACTCAGCTATAGGCTAACGGCTCTGTCTTGATTACAAAGCAGTAAACTGGCAGAAAAATTAAAGCCTAAAACAGAGGGTACTCTAAAAAAACGCCAGAACCTAACAAGATCTGGCTGTAAATACTCAAACTCGGAAGTGACTCAGGCAGACTGTAACGCAGCCCTGCAGCCACACAGCCATATCCTGCAGTTTGGGGCTTTTGCCAGGGGGGAAGGGGGAGGGGAGAGGAGGAGGGGGGAAGTTACAAATCTGCACAGCAGGGGGACACAGCCTGGGCAGCCTCTAATCGGCAGAGTGGGGAGCTCAGCCTGGGGCAATAGAACTTCCCCAGCAGACTGTGCTTCCGGAGCAGACACTCCTGGTCCCCTTCAGGGCCATTCACGGCTCAGCTGCTACTACCCACAGCCCCAGGACTGCTTTGGCTTGGGGGAAGTGAAACTCTCACTGCTCCATGTCTAGTCCCAGGGCAGTCGTTATCTCACACAGTGAGGGTTCTTTGCAGGGCACTTTCCCAGCTCAGCCCTGCAGGCCTGAGTTACTCCTGGGTAGGGAACACTTTTCCAGAGCACTCCAGTACCTCGCTGCTTTTTGTAGCCCGCTGGCAGGATAGCTACCTGTCCATACACTTTTCACTGCTCTGCAGAGGAAGCTGGTAACCTCCTGACTCTAAAGGCAGACCTTACAGGCTTTAACAAAATGAGTAAAAAAAATCAAAAGAACGATTGATAGTTTCTATACAGAAAGAGAACAGCTTTTCAACCCTGAAGAAACTAATAGCAGATAGTCTCCAGACAATTGTTGGTCCCCAATACAAAAGACTCTCCTAGAAGAGACTATTAAAAACCTTAAAAGAGAACTAGAAGAAAAATGGGGAAAGGAAAGAGAAGCTATGCAAACGAGCAACAACTTCCTAAAATCTGAATTAGAAAAGATAAAAAACTCCCAAGAAGTGCAGAGAAACAGAATTTGTGAACTAGAAAAAGAAAATAACTCACTTAAAAAAAAAATTAGTGAAATGGAAAAAAATTCCATAGAGCAAAACAACTCAATTGGACATATACAAAAAGAAGTAAAAAAAGCTAATGAAGAAAATAACTCACTAAAAATCATAACTGAACAAATAGAAATGACCGATTCATTGAGACATCAAGAATCAGTCAAGCAAACCCCCCAAAAAATGAAAGATTGGAAAAAAAATGTCAAATATTTACTTGGAAAAACAACAGACCTGGAAAATAGATCTAGGAGAGATAACCTGAGGATTATTGGACTACCTGAAAATTATGATGAAACAAAGAGCCTAGATGCTATTTTACAGGAAATCATCAAAGAGAACTGCCCAGAAGTAATAGAACCGGAAGGGAAAATAGGCGTTGAAATAATTCATCGAATACCTTCTGAAAAAGACGCTAAAATAAAGACTCCGAGGAATATTGTGGCCAAACTTCAGAATTTTCAGACTAAAGAAAAAATTTTATAAGCAGCCAGGAAAAAACAGTTCAAATACCGAGATGCCACAATAAGGATCATGCAAGATCTGGCTGCCTCAACATTAAAGGATCGAAGGGCCTGGAATCAGATATTCCGAAAGACAAAAGAGCTTGAAATGCAGCCAAGAATAAACTACCCAGCTAAGCTGAATATTTTTTTCCATGGAAGAAGATGGACATTTAATAAAATAGAGGAATTCCATTTGTTTCTAAGGAAAAAAACTAGACTTAAACAAAAAATTTGATCTCCAATAACAGGACTCAAGAGAAGTAGAAAAAGGTAAAAGGAACTATTAAGAACTGTATTTCTGTTGTGGATATATACATAAAAACCATATGTATAATTTGATTTTACCGATATAACATAAAAAAGGGAAGTAGAAATGGAAAGGGGATAGTGTCAGAAAAAGGGAAAAGGGGAGATAAAAAGAGGGAAACCACATGCGACGATGAGGCAAAGGAAACCTATCATATTTGAGGGAACTTAGAGAGGGGGAGAAACATTGTGTGAATCCTACTCTCATCAGAGTTGGCTCAAAGAGGAAATAATTGACATATTTGTTTTACAGAGATTCTTTTCTCATTTCATTAAAAAGTGGGAGAGGAAAAGGGAGAAGGAAAAAGAGTAATAAGGGAAGGGTACAAGAAAGGGGAAGGGATTCAAAGGGAGAAGGGAGGGATACTAAAGAAGGAGAGCTGCGTAAGTGGGACCAATAAGTTTAATACTAGGGAAGAAGAGAAGGAGGGCAAGAAAAAGAAAAGTATAATCTGGGGATATTAGGATGGCAGGAAATACAGAATTAGTAATTTTAACCATAAATGTGAATGAGATGAACTCTCCCATAAAGAGGAGGTGGATAGCAGACTGGATCAAAAGTCAGAACCCTACAATATGTTGTTTACAGGAAACACATTTAAAACAGGGAGATACATACAGAGTAAAGGTAAAAGGCTGGAGCAGAATCTATTATGCTTCAGGTGAAGTCAAAAAAGCAAGAGTAGCCATCCTTATCTCAGATCAAGCAAAAGCAAAGACTGATCTAATTAAAAGAGATAAGGAAGAAATTATATCTTGCTAAAGGGTACTATAGACAATGAAGCAATATCAGTATTAAACATATATGCACCAAGTGGTATAGCATCTAACTTCCTAAAGGAGAAGTTAAGAGAGTTGCGAGAAGAAATAGACAGTAAAACTATAATAGTGGGAGATCTCAATCTTGCACTCTCAGATTTAGATAAATCAAATCACAAAACAAATAAGAAAGAAAAATTAGGTATGATAGATCTCTGGAGAAAACTGAATGGTGACAGAAAGGAGTATACTTTCTTCTCAGCAGTTCATGGAACCTACACAAAAATTGACCATATATTAGGACATAAAGACCTCAAAATTAAATGCAGGAAGGCAGAAATAGTAAATGCTTTCTTTTCAGATCACAATGCGATAAAAACTACATTCAACAAAAAGTTAGGTGTAAATAGACCAAAAAGTAATTGGAAACTAAATAATCTCATCTTAAAGAATGATTGGGTGAAACAGTAAATTATAGACACAATTAATAATTTCACTCAAGATAATGACAATAGTGAGACATGATACCAAAATTTATGGGATGCAGCCCAAGTGGTAATAAGGGGAAATTTTATATTCTTAGAGGCTTACTTGAATAAAATAGAGAAAGAGAAGATCAATGAATGGGGCCTGCAACTTAAAAAACTAGAAAAAGACCAAATTAAAAAAACCCAATCTATTACTAAACTTGAAATTCTAAAATTAAAAGGAGAAATTAATAATATAGAAAGTAAAAAAAAAAACTATTGGACTAATAAATAAAACTAAGAGTTGGTTTTATGAAAAAACTGATAAAATTGATAAACCTTTGGTAAATCTGATTAGAAAAAGAAGAGATGGAAATCAAATTAATAGTCTTAAAAATGAAAAGGGAGAACTTTCCACAGATGAAGAGGAAATTAAAGAAATAATAAGGGATTACTTTGCCCAACTTTATGCCAATAAATTTGATAACCTAAGCGAAATGGATGACTACCTCCAAAAATATAGGCTTCCCAGATTATCAGAGGAGGAAGTAAATTGCTTAAGTAGTCCCATTTCAGAAAAAGAAATAGAGCAAGCTATTAATCAATTCCCTAAAAAAAAAATCCCTGGGACCAGATGGATTTACATGTGAATTCTACCAAACATTCAAAGAACAATTAGCCCCAATGCTATTTGGAAAAATAGGGAATGAAGGAGTCCTACCAAATTCCTTTTATGACACAGACATGGTACTGATACCTAAACCAGGTAGCTTGAAAACAGAGAAAGAAAATTATAGACCAATCTCCCTAATGAATATTGATGCTAAAATCTTAAATAAGATATTAGCAAAAAGACTACAGAAAATTATCCCTAGGATAATACACCACAATCAAGTAGGATTTAAACCAGCAGAGCTGGTTCAATATTAGGAAAACTATCAATATAATTGGCCATATTAATAATCAAATTAACAAAAACCATATGATCATCTCAATAGATGCAGAAAAAGCATTTGATAAAATCCAACATCCATTCCTATTTAAAACTCTCAAGAGTATAGGAATAAATGGACTTTTCCTTAAAATAATCAGTAGCTATTTAAAACCAGCAGTAAGCATCATATGTAACGGGGACAAACTGCAACCATTCCCAATAAGATCAGGAGTGAAACAAGGTTGCCCACTATCACAATTACTATTCAATATTGTATTAGAATTGCTAGCTTTGGCAATAAGAGCTGAGAAAGACATTAAAGGAATTAGAGTAGGTAATGAGGAAACCAAATCATCACTCTTTGCTGATGATATGATGGTATACTTAGAGAACCCCAGAGACTCTACTAAAAAGTTATTAGAAACAATCCACACCTTTAGCAAAGTTGCAGGATACAAAATAAATCCACATAAGCCATCAACATTTTTATATATCACTAACAAAACCCAACAGTTAGTGTTACAAAGAGAAATTCTATTTAAAGTAACTACTGATTGTACAAAATATTTAGGAATCTATCTGCCAAGAGAAAATCAGAAACTTTATCAGCAAAACTACAAAACACTTTCTACACTAATTAAGTCTGATCTAACCAACTGGAAAAATATTAAATGCTCTTGGATTGAACGAGCAAATATAATAAAGATGACAATACTACCTAAACTAATCTATTTATTTAGCGCTATACCAATCAGACTCCCAAAAAATATTTTGATGACCTAGAAAAAAAACAACAAAGTTCATATGGAAAACAAAAGGTCAAAAATTTCAAGGGAATTAATGAAAAAAATCAAATGAAGGTGACCTAGCTGTACCAGATCTAAAATTATAGTATAGAGCAGCAGTTATTAAAACCATCTGATATTGGCTAAGAAATAGACTAGTTGATCAATGGAATAGGTTAGGTTCAAAGGACAAAACAGCCAATAACTTTAATAATATAGTGTTTAACAAACCCAAAGATCCCAGTTTTGGGGATAAGAATGCATTATTTGACAAAAATTAATGGGAAAATTGGAAATTAATATGACAGAAACTAGGCATTGACCCACACTTAACACCGTACACCAAGATAAGGTCAAAATGGGTTCATGACCTAGGCATAAAGAATGAGATTATAAACAAATTGGAAGACTATAGGATAGTTTACCTCTCAGACCTGTGGCAGAGGGAGAAATTTATGACCAAAGAAAAACTAGAGATCACTATTGACCACAAAATAGAAAATTTTGATTATATCAAATTGAAAAGTTTTTATACAAACAAAATAAATGCAGACAAGATTAGAAGGGAAACAATAAACTGGGAAAACATTTTTACAGTCAAAGGTTCTGATAAAGGCCTCATTTCCAAAATATATAGAGAACTGACTCTAATTTATAAGAAATCAAGCCATTCTCCAAATGATAAATGGTCAAAGGATATGAATAGACAATTCTCAGATGAAGAAATTGAAGCTACTTATAGACATATGAAAATGTGCTCCAAATCATTATTAATCAGAAAAATGCAAATTAAGACAACTCTGAGATACCACTACACACCTGTCAAATTGGCTAGAATGACAGGGAAAGATAATGCAGAATGTTGGAGGGGATGTGGGAAAACAGGGACACTGATACATTGTTGGTGGAATTGTGAACACATCCAGCCATTCTGGAGAGCAATTTGGAACTATGCTCAAAAAGTTATCAAACTGTGCATACCCTTTGATCCAGCAGTGTTTCTATTGGGCTTATACCCCAAAGAGATACTAAAGGAGGGAAAGGGACCTGTATGTGCCAAAATGTTTGTGGCAGCCCTGTTTGTAGTGGCTAGAAGCTGGAAAATGAATGGATGCCCATCAATTGGAGAATGGTTGAGTAAATTGTGGTATATGAACATTATGGAATATTATTGTTCTGTAAGAAATGACTAGCAGGATGAATACAGAGAGGACTGGCAAGACTCACATGAACTGATGCTAAGTGAAATGAGCAGAACCAGGAGATCATTATATACCTCAACAACGATACTGTTTGAGGATGTATTCTGATGGAAGTGGATCTCTTTGATAAAGTGAGTTAATTCAGTTTCAATTGATCGAGGATGCACAGAAGCAGCTACACCTAAAAAAAGAACACTGGGAAATGAATATAAACTGCTTGCTTTTTTGTTTTTCTTCCTGGATTATTTATACCTTCTGAATCCAATTCTCCCTGTGCAACAAGAAAACTGTTCAGTTCTGCACACATATATTGTATCTAGGATATACTGTAACCTATTTAACATGTAAAGGATTGCTTGCTGTCTCAGGGAGGAGTGAAGGGGGGGGAGGGAATTGGAACAGAAGTGAGTGCAAGGGATAATGCTGTAAAAAATTACCCTGGCATGGGTTCTGTCAATAAAAAGTTATTTAAAAAAATAAATAAATATTTTTAAGATTACTATTATATACTTAATAGACTACAATATAGTGTAAGCATAACTTTTACATGTTAAAAACAAAAAAATTTCATGTACCTCTCTTTATTGTGATATTTGCTTTATTGTGGTGGTCTGGAACTGAACCTGCACTATTTCTAAGGTATGCCTGTATTTCAATTCTAATTTTGCTTAATAAATTTATATTACTTATCCATGGTCTTGTGTATAATTGAACTAAATTTCTGAATCTGGATCAAAGATCTTCAGGATCTTCTTTAGTTCCTTCCCTGGATTAATTACATATTTTTGGCAAATAAGAAATGTTTCCTTCCCCTTCTTCATTTTTCCAACCTACTTTGGGGTTTTCCGATGTCCTGTCCAATTACTTGCCCCTCTGCCTTAGAATTCCTCTGATGGACACCTGGGCATTGATGCTCCATAATCTTCTCCCCTTCCATATCTCTCTCAAGAAATCTAGGAATGGGCAACTAGTTGGTGTAATGGATAGACCATCAGTCCTGAAGTTAGGAGGACCTGAATTCAAATTTGGCCTTAGACACTTAATACTTTCTGGCTGTGTGACCCTGGGCTAGTCACTTATACCCAATTGCCTCAGGAAAAAAAAAAGCCTAGAAAGTAATGAAAATTTTCCCTAATTTGCTAAAGTACCTGGAATATGTCTTATGAGATGAGATTACAAAGCAGTTATGAGAATTGAGGGAGAACTCACATCTCTCTATCCACTTCTCCAATAATGGTTTACAACTTAGAAGTATATCTGTTATTATCATGCATTTGGAGATCTTAGGGATCCATGGTTTCTAATATAAGGAAGTCTAGAAAGCTCAAGAAAAAATCACATTGCAAATACAAATAAAGAAGTTTTAAACTAAACATAAAATTTTGGCAATGAAGGTGATCACTTTAAGAAATAAGAATAAGTCCATTAAGTGAATTAGAAAAGAAATAAAGTTATAGAATCATGAATGATAAGTCCTCTCTGATGATAATGTTCTCTATGTCATTAAGTTAGTCCAAGAAGTGAAGTTCAAAGAGGAGCCCAGATTCAGATGTCAGACACAGAATAGTCAGAAGAAGGGAAGGTCATAAGAAGCCACCTATTGCTTTTACAGCAAAAGTATGGACAGACTACTACCCCAAGGAGTAGAGCCAGGAATTCAACCCTGTGGGAGATTGAGCAAAATAGTTTCAGGGATTGAAACCATTTCTCTCCTCACTCCCTGCTCCATCCCACTTCCAGGATTTTAGATAATTCTATTTCTTTTTTCAAAATTTAGGCTCATTGATTCTCAGGATCCTTCAACAACTCAGCAATTAGTCAACAAGTCATTCATGTTAAACCCTTTCTAAAAGCACACCGCTAGGGAGTGTTAAGTGTCTGAGGTCAGATTTGAACTCCGGTCCTTCTGACTTCAGGGCTGGTGCTCTGTCCACTGTGCCACTTAGCTGCCCCTCAAAGTACATTGTTACAGACTTTCTCCTTCTGGTAGAGCTATCAGAAGGACCTGAGTCTTTTCATCTCTAAACATATAATTCTTCAATACCCTTCAGGAAAGTATAACCTTTCTACTAGAATGTTATTTTTTCTTTCCCTCTCCCCACATAATTAATGAAGTAGAACTTAAGAATTTCTCATTTTATAGATGAGAAAATTAATGCATAGTGTTAAATATTTCCAAAGTCACCCAACTAAGATTATGATATGAGTATTCAATTGGGTATTCTAACTTGTAGTTCATGATTCTTCCATTATACCACACCATCTTCTTTAAATAACTTAAATTTTAGTTTTTTTTTTTTTTTTGGACTAAAACTTGTATAATTTATATAAATGTGTAATGACTTCAAATTAGAAGACCAATGAAAATTATCTCTTTCAACTCTTGGCTTCATGATTACTCATTAGTCTCATTATCTATAGATAAAAAATAAGTGAAAGATCTGACAAAATTAATAGATCACAAAGCTCCAGTCAGCACTACCTGGATGAACAAATTTAATTAAGTCATCAGGAAACAGAACTCTTCTTAGATAACATTATGAATATGGAAATGAAAATAGGATTAAATAGGGAAGAGATGTGTGGGGCCAATTATTATCCAAATCAATCTACTTGTCACTCAACATTCATTTCCTGACTATAGAAAATGTTCATGTAAAATTTAGCTGTCTAAAACTCATCTGATTGTGTTCCCTTAACAGATCATTAGATCAGAAGTGATTATATACAATTTTAGTTCGTGCTCTTTAACTAGAGTAAATGACTACTTTTGAATAGAATCTGCATGCAATATTACCTTTCAGAAAGCACCTTAGATGAACATTTCTTAATGATTCTCACTGGGCTTGAGGACAAAAAAGATTTGGATCTAAGTGCCTATCTTAAGTATTTACTAGCAAATACTTAAACCATTTTGTTCCTTAGATAACTCTCTTAGAACACATTTATTTAGTTGAGGGGAGATTTATTTTGTTGATAGAGGAAATTCCCTATGCTGACAAAATCACAACTTGTCCATATATTTTCAGACTCAGGGATGATGATAAGCTTAGGACACAAAGAAATGTATACAATAACAATGAGGTAAAATCTGTTTTTAATCCATTAAGATGTACTTAATGGACAGGCTAGAAAACATGAGTAAGAGGTTCATTTTCCCCTAGGACATATAATAGACACTTAATGAATGTTTATTAATTGAATAATTATCAAGTGCCAAATGCTAAGTACTTAGTACACAAATAGAAAGTAAGGTAGTCCTTACTGGAAGTCCCATTAAGTCCTGATAATCTTTAGCGTTTGTGTGAAGAGTAGGAAAAAAAAAAGGGAATCCTTAAAAAGGGACCCTTAGATGACAATGCCCAGGGATTGACAAAGAGAGGCAGAAAAAAAGGAGGGTTGAATCTGAAGTGACAGTTAGGCAGTAATTTCATTGAAAACAAAACAGGATTTGGAGAAAATAAAGAGGAGCAAGTTTGATGTATATGGGGCTCAGAATAAATAATGTTTATAGGATGGAGGCATAGACAATAACCTTAAACAAATTATTCTCTCTCTCTCTCTCTCTCTCTCTCTCTCTCTCTCTGTCTCTCTTTTTCTCTCTCTCTCCTCTCTCTTTCTGAAGTTCAATTTCTTCATTGATAAAATAAAGAGATTGAACTGGGTAATCCTTAAGATTCTGTCCAACTCCATAATCTTAGATGACTCTGTGCCTATTACCCACAGGTCTTTCTCACTTTGAAGGAAAGCACTTCTTGTCTATGGTAATGAATGTCTTGTCCTGGCAATTAAAGATCAATTAATGTTCCTTAGCGATTATCTCCATTGATCCTTATAGTTTCCTAGGATGATAAAAGAATCCTTTTTAATGAAGAATTATGCTACTATATTGTATAGCAAATAGACACTATTTGAACTCAAATTTCCTCAATACTGCTTTGTGGTTCTCTCATATAGCTCCTTAAAGATATTTCCCCAGAACAAAAATCTATAATGTACATAGAACTTTACAAATGTCTATACTGATAACATATATACACAAACATATGTATATATACACACATATACATATAAATTCACACATACATACGGATATACATACAAATTATAATACATATATCAATTAGAATTTAAGAGAATTGGCAGGATCTTTAACTCTAGAGCTAGCAAACAAATTTTGTTTTTCTTGCAAGATTATATATAACTTTGCAGAATCACCAAATCTGAAAGATGCAAATCAGTCAGAACATTTATTAAATATTTACAATGTGTCAGACATTATGCTAAACACCAGGGACACAAATAAAGAGAAAAAACAGTCCCTATCTTTGAAGAGCTCACAGTCTAACGGGGGAAAGCAAATAAGTATAAAAAAGCTATATATAAGAGAATTGTAAATAAGAGAAAGATATTAATTATGGGTAGGAAAGACCAATATAATAAAAATGACAATTTTACTCAAGCTACTTTACATATTCAACACTATCCCACTTTATCAAAAAAACTATTTTACTGGATTAGAAAAAAATATAACAAAATTCACTTGGAAAAAACAAAAAGTCAAGAATATCAAGGAAATCATGGCAAAAAATATAAAGGAGCATTAATAGTAACAGATCTTAAACTGTGGTATTAGGCAGTGATTATCAAAACCTTTTGATACTGGCTAAGAAATAAAAAGATAAATCAATGGAATAGAGTAGACAAACTATTTACAACAGCAAATAAACATAATAACTTTGTGTTTAACAAGCATAAAAACTTTAGGTTTTGGGATAAGAATACATTATTTAACAAAAATTGTTGAGAAAACTGGAAAACAATATGGCAAAAACTGGACAGATCAATATCACACACCATTTATGAAGACAGTCAAAATTAATATATGATCTAGAGACTTTAAAAAAAGAGACTTTACAAGAAAACTGGAAGAATATGGAGCACATTACTTATCAGACTTATGGATAAGTTAACATTTATGAATAAAGAAATAGCAAAGTTAGTGTAAAATGTATACTTTTGATTAAGTTTAAAAGGTTTTGTAAAATTTTAAAAAATGTAGCCAAATCAGAAGGAAGGCAGAAAATTGGCAGAAAAAGTTTTTTTTTTTTTTTTTTTGGTTTGTTTTTATAAATAGTGTATTAGATAAAATTCTCATATCTAAAATGTAAAATATAATTTTGTCAAATCTCAAAGTAGATGAGCGAGCAATTTTCCAGTAAAGAAATCAAAACAACTTATGCTTACATGAAAATAATGCTCAAATTACTATTTTAGAGATATAATATTAAAACAACCTTTAGATAACATTTTATATGTACTAGATTAGATGAACTGCTACAATGGGTAAGGGATTAATATTGGAGAAATGGACAATTTGGGACACTAATTTATGAACAGAATTGTGTAATGATCCAACCATTTTGGAAAACAATCTGGAATTATATTGTTCTGTAAGAAACAATCAGCAAGATGATTTCAGAGAAGCCTGGAGAGATTTACATGAACTGATGCTAAGTGAAATGAACAGAACCAGGAGATCATTATACACAGTAATAAGACGTGGCTCTCTTCAACAATGAGATGATTCAAACTAGTTCCAATTGTTCAGTGATGAAAAGAACCATCTACACCCAGAGAGAGGACCATGGGAACTGAGTGTAGACCATAACATAGCATTCTCACTCTATTGTTGTTTGCATGCATTTTGTTTTTTCTGTTTTTTTCTTCTTTCTTAATCTGATTTTTCTTGTGTAACAAGATAACTGTATAAATATGTATACATATATTGGATTTAACATATATTTTAACATATTTAATATATATTGGGCTACCTGCCATCCAGGGGAGGGAGTAGGGGAGAGAGGATAATTTGGAACAGAGGGCTTTGCAGGGTCAATGTTGAAAAATTACCCAATGCTTATGTTTTGTAAATAAAAAGCTTTAATTAATAAGAAACAATCTAGAATTATGCTCAAAAAGTTATTATACTATCTATCCTCTTTGACTCAGAAATACTGCTACTTAGTCTATTACCAAAGATGGTAATAAAAGGAAAAGAATCTCTATGTTCTAAAATGTTTATAGCAACTCTCTTTATGATGACAGAGATGTAAATTGTAGGAATGTCCATCACTTGGGGAATGGCTGAACAAATTATGGTATATGAAATACTACTGTGCTATAAGAAAAATGTACTATAAGAAAAAACATGGAAAGACTTGCACAAAGTGGTGAATCAGATGAACAGAACTAAGAGAACACTATATACAGTAACAACAATATTTTTTTAGAATGATTTTGTATGAATGTTATTTGGTAAATTTATTTATAAGCATGTGTAAGTATTATGTAATTATATAATAATTATATAATACATATTTCTAAGTTATTATAAATACATGAATTAATCATAAAGGACATATGATAAAAAATTCTATTTGAATCCAGAAAAAGAATTGATAAATAGAAATGTGTATAGAATAATTTTACATATCTATCTATGTCTAATGGTAGCCATTTCCAGGGCAGGAGGGAGGGAAGCAAAAAAAAAAAACAAAAAAAAGGGAGGGAGGGAAAGAAATTTACATGATAAATTTGTTATATATTTGAATGGAATAGCAAATTGTGCATAATAGGCTTGTAGTTTCATGTGCATTCATCTTTTTTATTGTACTATATTGTGGAAATGCTTGTTTTATTCTGTAAATTAAAAAAGAAAGGAAAAAAGAGAGGGAGGACATTATAATTCAGAGAGATTGGGAAAAGCTACCTGTAGAAGATAGGATTTTAGTTTTAAATGAAGTCAGGGAAACCAGGAGGTGGAGATGAGGAGGGAGAACATTCCAGGCATGGGGAAGCTAGAGAAAATACTTAGAGCCTAAAGATTGAATTTCTTGTTCATGGAATGGAAAAGAGAACAGTGTCACTGGTTTAAAAAACATATTTAGGGCGGGGGATATAAAATGTGAGCAAATTGCAAATCTGAAGTGATTTAAAAAATTAAAACATTAGAAGAGAATTTTGTATTTGATTCTGAAGGTAATGGAAACTATCTGGAGTTTATTACATATGAGGGCATGATTTGGTGCTTTAGAAAAATAATTTTGGTGGCAGAGGATCTATCAGAAAGCTATGAAAATAATTCAGGTATAAAATGGAACTGTATTAATGATGTTATCAATATGTCAAAAATGTTTATTATGTATCTATTACTAAGTTCCAGGCACTGTACAAGACACTATATTCTATAAATATAGAAAAGGAAACAATCTCTACCCTTAAAGAGCTTACATTTCATCTTGGAAGACAGTGTGACCATATGTAGGTAAGATAGAAGAGGTACAAGGTTTATGTGTAATATAATTAGAGAAGGAGAATTAGCAAATGGGGGAAAGGAAAGACTTCATGTAAAAAGGAGAGCTTGAGCTGTGACTTGAAAAAAAATAAAAGATTTTATGAAGAATAGTGAGGAGGAAGTGGATTGCAGGAATGGAGAATGGCCACTACAAAGGTCCAGAGATGGATGTGAGGCTAGTTTATCAATGAATAAAGTGTTAAGTGTAAATCCTGAAAAAACCTGAATTCAAATTCAACTTCAGATACTGACTAACTATGTGACATGATATACCTCATTTAACCTGTCTGCCTTAGTTTTCTAATATGCAATATGGAAATATTTACCCTACCTCCAGGGTTGTGTTGAGGATTAAATGAGATACTGTTACGTTCTCCCAAAAAGAGCTACATAAATTCTAGATACCATTGTTACTTTTATTATCACTATCATTCTAATCAATATAAAATTAAGTCCATAAACTAGATTGAGGCCAGTTTGTAAGGTTTATAAGGTATTTTAAGAAAAAGAGAAGTTTTTATTTTATCCTAAAAGCCATAAGAGGTCTCAAGATTTTACAGAGCAAAGGAATGATATGGTCAGATCAGTGTTTAGGGACAATTATCTTGGCAGCTATGGATTATAATGAAGAGAGATTTGAAGCAAGGAGATCCATTAAAAAGTCATTTTAATAGTCAAGGTGAGAAGTAGTAAAGACTGAATTATGTGAGCAGAAAGGTGTCAGATTGAAAGATACTCAAAAAGTAGAAATGGAAACCTTTGGCAACTGATTAGATATGAAAGGTGAGGGAGAATGCTAATGCCCAAGATCTTAAATCTGGGAGATAGGAAAAATGGTGGTGTCCTAAACAGAAATAAAAAACAAAATTCCATAGGAGGAGAGTTTGGAAAAATATGATGAGTTCAGTTTTAAATATAATGAGTTTGAGATACCTCGTAGATAACTTATTTGAAATATCCAATAGACAGTTGGAAAAACAGGACTGGATCTCAGGAAAAAAAGGCTACTGCTGTGAGTCATTTGCATAGAGATGATAAACAAGTCTTTGAAATTTGATTAAGGAAAAAAGTTTTAATGACTTAAGAACTCTGATTAATAAAATTATTTGTGATGACTCTAAATACTAGTGATAAGAATGTCTTTAATCTGTTGAAGAAATATGATGGACTATAAGTACAAAACAAAACATATTTTCAGACTTTACCAATACATGAATTTGTTTTGTTAACTAGTCATTTTTCTGAGGTGAGGCTTTTATTTAGAGGAAAGTAGGGAAAGTTGCCAGAAGAGATTAAGGAATAGTGATAGAGATGCAAAAAAGCAGATAAGAAAGAAAGTCAATATTGTTGTTGTTGTTGTTACACAGAATAAAACAGCATTATTCTCTGAGTGGGACACTAAGAAAGCAGAACAATCTCGAACCTTGAAGGAAATCAAGAATTCTGAGATATAAAGGTAAGGAGAAAGCCCATTCCAGAAATAAAGGAGGCAGTGTACAGACATATGAGATGGAAGGGTATGTGTCAAGAACAGTAAGAAGCTCAGTTTGATTTAAGTGGAGTATGTGTAGGGAGTGGGGAAATAATATTTAAGATTTCTGGAAAAATGGTGAAGGTCTTTCAACATCAATAGAGGGGAATATATTTTATTCTAAAAGAATAGGAAATCATTGGATTCAAAGAATGAAATTGGCGGATTTCAACTTTAGGCTCAGTTAAGTACACTATCTACTTGAAATTTTTCCTGATCCCCCAGAAGCTAGTGCTTTCCACCAAAAATCATCTCTTATCTATTTTGTATATTATCAGTGCAAGTCATTGGGGCAATTGTACTAATTGAAAGTTAGGAGGGAAAAACAGTTGTGTGAGACCAATGGAAAAAAATTCTCACTCAGATTATAGATGATTAAAATGTGCTGTTTCCCAGCATCCAATTTATGTATGATTTGACATGAGAACTTTAATTAGGAAAGCCTGTTACCTAGAACTATTTAATGACTATAGAATCACTGTATTTTGCTTAGGTGTAGTTTGGTTTATTGAAGTGTGGATTTTGTTTAAAATTTGGTTAAAATTTAGGTTTGGATAAGAGAGAGATTTTGCACAAGAAATCCTGCTTTGGCACAATAAACTTAGTCAAGAACTAAACATGCAATACCAGATTAAATTTCCCAGAGGGTTTGAGAATACTCACAGAAAGATTTCAGGATTTCCTTCATAGAAAAGCTGATTGAAGGAAATGCTTTGCTACTGGGAAGAACTGGTATGAGGAAGAAAGTTCTATCTTTCCCTTTCCCTGCATTGCTGTTTATTTCTTGAGAAGCAGAAACTGCTGAGAGTTTAGCCAAAGGAGTAAAATTTATACAATTTTTAAATTTAGGGAAAATGATTGATCAAACTGTGAAGTACAAAAGAGTAATGCCTCAAATGCAGCAGCCCACCCAGAAAGAGAGTTCAGAGTCCCAGGTAAAAACTCTGCCCATCAGAGAGTGGTGGAGTAGAATCTCTCCTTCAGAGAGATTGTCCCAAGTACAGGTGTACCTATTCTTATGCCTCCAAGCTTTGATTTTGTAATTGTATTACCATTTTCTTCCACAGATACTGTGTGCTTTGGTGAGAAAATATATTCCAGGTTTATGAGTGAGTTGTTATGTTTTAATAATCTTTGCATGATCCAAAACAATTCCAAAGGACTCATGATGAAAATTCACATCCAGAGAAAGAAGTGAATGCAGATCAAAACATATGTAGTTAACTTCCTTAATTTTTTTCTGGAGTCTTTTTGGTCTGTTTTTTTAATAACATTACTAATATAAAACTATGTTTTACATGAATATGTGTGTATGTATATATATATATATATGTATATATTACCTATATATCAAATTGTTTACCATCTGGGGGGGGGGGAAAGTAAAGGAGGGAGAAAAAACTCAAAATTAAGAAGAGTATTGAAAATTATCTTTACATGTAACAAGGGAAAATAAAATAATATTTAAGAAAGAAAAGGGGAAAAAGCAAGCTTGCTTTGCCCTTGATTTATCAAATATTTCTGATGGAGTTAATAGTATTATCTTGGCTGGATTGTTTAATGGGAAGCACTCGGGCATGGTTTTAGGATGTTGAATGTACAGTCGCAGAAATGTACAGTATTGCCTCCCTTCAAGGTTACCCCTTAGACCTAAGAGTGAATTGTAGCATTTTGGCTACTCTATCTGAGAACCCCCTTTTCTACCTGTTATCATGAACATGCAGACTCAGTTTAATGAACCAGCCTAGAAAAAAAAAAAAGAATGAGGATGGGATGATTCATCACATACCACACACACATACACACACACACACACACACACACACACACACACATGCACACCCCTGTTCATAGACACACGAACATGTATATATTTATATATATGTATGTATATATATTTATACATATACATGTGTGTGTATGTATATATATATATATATATATATATATATATATATATATACACTATCTATATCATGTCTGCCTATTAATATAGTTTTTTCCAGATAATTTCTCTAATACAGAGCCTACTGCTGGATATTAGACCTGGCAAAAAATAGGTCCTTAATAAATATTTGTTGATTGGTTATTATATAACAGTGCTTTTATGCTTCTCTATAAAGTTAATTCTCATACTGTTGGTGATAACAAGGTATTAAATAGTTTTATACCATTTGCTCTATGTATCAGTTATCATTGAGGGGAAATAATTTCACATTATCCAGACTTTAAGATAAAAGTGTTCATACAATTTAAAGACTACTTCCTTTTATTATATAAAGATCAGCATGTGAATGATATTGTTGGGAAGCTTTTTGCAGAAAATAGATAAAAGGGAATGTTTACTCTTTTTGAGTGAGGCACATAATAAGAAAAACCACAGAGGTCCAAACATTTTTCAATCCAACTGTGGTCTTGATTACTAGATGGGAGAAAGTACTCTTTTGCTCCTCTGGATTTTGGAAGAAAGAGGTGGGTGATAAAATAAAAGGACATAGTTGCCAAAACAAGCATATATATTCTCCATCCCTACAGATCTTTGCAAATAGATTAGATAATCATGTATTTTAGAGAGAAGGCATTGTAAAAACAAACAAACAAACAAACAAACAAACAAAAACAAAACAAAGCCAAAAACCTTTTAGTAAGAGGCAAGAGAACTGGACTGAATTTGGTGGGGTTTGCTGCTAACTTTGTAGCCTTGGGCAAGTAACCAAATCCAGCTGGACTTGTTTTCTCACCTGAAAAATAATAAGCCACAAGATTCCTTACAAATCTCACAATACATGATCTTATGATAAGCATTCACCTAACTAGACAAAATAGTTTTTTAAGGCCTTCATAATAGTGTTGTTCAAAATAATAAAATACAGATAATATATATATATATTTACTACTATGTGAATCAAGTTCATCATCACCACCACCAATCTTCAATTGCTTGGGTTTTGTTTTTGTTTTTTTAATATTTTAGTCTATTTGTTTTTGTTAAATATTTATCAATACATTTCAATATTTTGATTTTTTCTAATTATATGTAAAAACAATTTTAACATTTTAAAATTTGAGTTTAAAATTTTCTCTCTCCCTCTCTCCTTGGCTCTTCCTTCCTACATAAGATAACAAGCAAGTTGATATAGGTTATTCACATGCAGTCATACAAAACATTTTTCCATATTAGTGATGATATAAAAGAAAGACAAAAAAATCTGAAAAAATAAAAATAGTATGTTTCTATCTTTCAGAATCTATCAATTCTTCCTCTAGAGATAGATTTTTCATTTTTTCATTTCATTTTTTGTTTTAAGTCCTTCAGAATTGTCATTCACAGTTGAACATCATACAATATTGCTGTTTCTGTATACAATATTCTTCTAGTTCTGCACATTTCACTTTTATCAGGTCATGTAAGTTTTTCCAGGATTTTCTGGATCCTACTCATTTTTTATAGCATAATAGTATGTAATCAATCATATCCCACAACTTGTTTAATCATTCCCCAATCGATGGGCATCCTCTCTGTTTTCAATTCTTTGCCACCACAAAAAGAGCTACAACAAATATTTTTGTATAAATGGATACTTTTCCATTTTTTAAAAATTTCTTTGGTTGATCTAGTTATTAGTCAAAGGATATGCACAGTTTTATAGTTCTTAGGTTATAGTTCCAAATTGTTTTCTAGAATGGTTCAACCACTTCTCAACTCCATCAACTGTGCATTAGTAGCAATATTTCCCTACATCCCTTCCAACATTTGTCAGTTTCTTGTTTGGTCATATTAGCCAATTTGATGGTGATTCCTTTGAAGATGATACCTTAAAGTTATTTTGATTTGCATTTCTCTAATCAATGGTGATTTTGAGCATTTTTTCATATTATTATAGATAGCTTTAGTTTCTTCATCTGAAAATTGTATGTTCATATCCTTTGACCATTTGTTTTATTGAGGAATGAAATGACTTGTGTTCTTATAAACATCTCTATTGAGAAATGAAGCCTTTATTAAAGAAATTTGTTTGATGATTCCCCTCCCACCTCAGTTTTCTGCTTTTCTTCTAAAAGAATATTGTTTTTGTTTTATTTGTTTTGTACAAATATTTGCTAATTATTTGTGATGAAAATAATTAACTTTATATCCTGTAATTCTCTTTATCTAATTTGGTCCTACATTCTTCCCTTTTCATAGATTTGAAAGGAAAACTATTCCATGTTTCACTAATTTGCTCATGTTATCACCCTTTAATGTCTAAATCACATGCCCTTTTTACCTAATCAATTTATAATATGAGATATTGTTCTATGCCTAGTTCCTGCCAGAATGTGTTTAAGTTTTCCTAAAACTTTTTACCCAAAAGCTTAGATCTTTGGCTTTATCAAAAACTAAATTACTACAGTTGTTTATGATTGTATACTGTATACTTAACTTATTCCAATTATTTACTACTCTATTCTTCCCCAATGCCAGATTTTTTTTTTATTATACAGTTTGAAATCTGGCATGGCTAAGCATCTTCTTTCACATTATTTTTTCCCATTAATTCCCTTGATATTCTTGACCTTTTGTTCTTTCAATATAATTTTATTATTTTTATCTAAATCTAAAAAAACTTTTTTGCTAATTTGATATGGCACTGAATAAGTAAATTAATTAATGGGAAATTGTCATTTTTATTATATTTACTTAGGCTATCCATGAACGATTAATCCATGAACAATTGTTCAGATATGACTTAATTAGTATGACAAGTGTTTTGTAATGTGTTAAAATGCTTATTAGATTTGTCTTGGCACATAGACTCCTTCCCAGGATGCAGTTATTTTAAATAGAATTTTGCTTTCTATATCTTGCTGCTGAATTTTTTGGTAATATATAGAAACGCTGATGATTTATGTGGGTTTATTTTGTATCCTGCTACTTTTCTAAACTTGTTAATTACTTCAACATTCAAGTAACTGTTGCCAGTCCTATCACATGCTTGCCAGTGGCTTACTAGTGTTGCTGGCTTGCTAGGTGTGCTCTGTTCTCTTGCTTGTATATAATCTGCATTAAATTGCCAATGAACCCTTCTCTCACCTCATTGAGACAGACCTTTCTTGTTCACTTTCTAATGATCTATCTTTTTAAAAATAAAAATAAAGAATAATGAATGATAAAAGAATAAAGTATTTGTATAAAAGATAAGAAGGGAAAATTTCAATTGAGAAAAAAACATGTCAAATTTCTGGAATTATCTGTACTTCAATTTCCTCATCCACAAAATGGTGCTGCTTTCCAGTATTGTTGCAATGATAAAATGATATGATATTTGCAAAACATTTAGCGCATTTTAAATACCATTTACCATAATTGTTAATTATTATCTTATCATTGATAAAATAAAATGTTCAAATGCAAAAAAAAAATTATTGTGGTTAAAAAAAGGAAAGAAATTAGATGTCCATCAATAAATAGCTAAGGAAATCATGGAATATGATTATAATGAATATTAGTACTGTGAAAAATCATGAATATCATATATCTGAGAAGTAGACAAGCAGAGGCAAGGAAAGAATGTATACAATGACAATTAAAAATACCTTTGCAAAGTTGATAAATTCACTCTATATACTTTCAGAATTTTTGGATGTATTATTTGATTTTGCTGATTTTTTTTCCCTTTTAAAATTTCTCTTAAAACATTCTTTGTTATATGAAATGGCTATCAGATTGTAGAGGGGGAAGAATACAGAGAGAAATTTTCAAAATGTATTAACAAAATATATCATTGAAACATACTTTAAGTAAATTCCACAATCTCCTTGACAAATTAATTAAAAATGCTAGGTATTCATTCAATCCAATTCAACTAGGATTTATTAAGTGCCTTCCATGAACCAATTTGCCTTTTGGATATTTCACATTAGATGTACTAAGTTATCTCAAACTCAACATATTCATGACAAAACTCATATTCCCATTTCCCACCCCAAACTGTCTCCTCTTTCCTATTACTATTGAGGGCACCACCAGTATTCCAAGCACCCAGGTTTTCAACTTTGATGTCATTTGATACTCCTCATCTTCACTCATACTACCTATCTCATCTGTTGTCAAATTTAGTTATTTATGCCTTCACAATATCTCTCTGATAAGTCCTCTTATCTTCACACATACATCTGACACCCTAGTACAAGTCCTCTTTTCCTCACACTTTGACTATTGCAGTAGCCTGCTAACTGGTCTTAATCAACTCTCTATTCAGCACCAAAAGCATTGCTACTCTCCAATAAATGCCAGTGATTCTTATTATTCTAGGATCAAATACAAACTCCCATTTGTTATTTAAATTCCTTCATAACTTTTCCCTCTCCTATTTTCCAATCTCTTATACTTATTCTCTTGCACATGCTTTGTTATCTAGTAACATTAAGTTTATTATTGTTCTTCAAATAAAACACTCTATTTCCTAACTAGATAACCTTTTCACTGACACTCTCCCATACCTAGAATGCTTTTCCCCCTCAGCTCTACTTTCTGAGTAGCCTGGCTTCTCTGGAGTCTCGCTTCAAATTGTATCTTCTGTGAAAATTCTTTACTGGTCCCACCTAACTGCTAGTGCCTTTCTCTTAAGATTATCTTCCATTTATTCTGCATCAATCTTGTATGGATATAGTTATTTGCATGTTTCTGCCTGAACTCCTCCTTGGAAGATAAATATCTTGCTTTGTATCATCAATACAACACAGTGTATGGTATGTAGTAACTATTTAATAAATGTTTTCTGGCTGACTATTAGATTGACAAGTAATCAGGGGGACAGAAGGCTCATTACTGGGAGGATCAGGACACTCTATGTTTCTAGATTGAATCTTGAAGAATAATAGTATTTAAGAGAACAGCTAAGGGAGAACACTATTGACATGTCCAAAGACACAAAAGGAACATGAAATGCCAGGTTTGGAAATAGCAAGTAAGACAGTTTGTCTGGAAAATTGTGTGTATGTATGTTTGATGGGTTGGAAGGATAGAGAAAATGTAATAAGATATCAGTGAAAACAAAGCTTGTATCTAGAGTTTTTAAGGGTTTTAAATGCAAATGTATTTTATCCCTAAGGTAATAGGAAGTCACTGCAGCATTTAGAACAGAGCAGTGACATGGTCAGACCTATGCTTTAGAAATATCAGTTAGGTTACTATGTAGATAATGACTTGGACAGTTAAAGAGAGTGGAGTACAGAGAGTGTATAGATTGAAGCTATGAATAGATGAAGCAAGAAGTCCTGAGGATCTAGACTTGAATGGTGGCTGTGTGAGCAGAGAGAAGAAAGAGACAATGGTGGAGTCAAAATTTGCATAGAACTTATGCTTATCAACATATGTTGATAAAGTGCTAAATATATGTGTAGATACACACTCCACAAATCACTAGTTTTGGAAGGACAAAGTTCAGGGTCACATAAAGAACCAGGAGAATATTGTCAGATGGAAGAATTTCAGAAATCTAGGTAGTAGAGTAATCAGAATATCATGAGTATAATAATTCCTGGATGTTAAGGTACAGATCATAGGGAAGGAGGAAGCTGATAACCTTGGAAAAACAAGTTGTTTCAGGGTCATTGCTATGACTATTAGGATCACAGAGTACAACAACAGGTATTGGAACAAGAAGATCACAATCCAGATACTAATTTATTTGAGACAAAAGGAAGATTTACCAGTAAATTACTGCTCAAGAATCTAGAAAGGATAATGTAATGTATCTGGATTTAATGACATTCAAGAAGGAAAAGTTTCTCAGCAATGGAGGCAGGGAAAGTGTCCAAAAATGACAAAAAAGAGGAATGTTTTTGACTATTTCACCTGGCCTAGTGATTTTGAATGCATGAGAAAAAAATATACTCATTATCAACTAGCAAAGGTTATTATAACTTATTGGGTGATCCATAATACATATTTGTTGAGCATCTAATATGTGCAAAGTATTGTGCTTACTTAGTGTTGAGGATAAACCTTCTCAGACTAAAGACTTAGAAATGTATCTGTTCTCCCATTATTACTTTATATAGGCTGTAATTCCTTGTATTTCTCATTTAATTTACCCTAACCCATATACTTACTCCTTTACCTGCTTGGGCTGTCTCATTAATTAGTAGAGACACTGGAATATATAGTCCTCATTCTGAAAAACTTCTGAAAATTTGGTCAATCATGTAGACACAGTATTTTATCATGTCACTGTTACCACCACCACCACATCTATATGCTGGGTAAAGTATTTTGATTTAAATAAAATATCTCAATACAGTATTCCCTTTATCATGGTATTTTCCCTTTATACCACCCATGATTGCTGTAAACAATAATGCAATTCTTTTAGGACTGTTTCAAAATAAAGCAAGAAGATACATAGTTCCAAAAGTTTTTCTTGAAAGTATTCACCTAAGCTTTGACCCTAGCCAATATAATGCCATTATTATGTACTGGTGCCTGGTCTGAGAGCCCTGCAGATTACAGATTCCATTTTTATCATTCAAAGTTGGAAATGAATGGGAAAAAAAAAATGAAGCATGCCTTTCTGCATACAATCAAACAGCTTTGAATCTACTTTGGGACCAACATAATCTCCCTGCTCTCCTGCCAAACTCATAAGATGAAGGAAAAGTAATAGGACTAAGGAACAATAGTTTTTTATTTCCAGGCAATTTAAACTTCTTGGGTTCATTGGAGCCAAATTACTTGTACATGATGTGACTTTAAGTTCCTGATGGTAAAGGTTGTAAACAGTACAGATATCTACTTGCTTAAGTGCAAACAGCTTTGTGAGAGCACCTATTCCCCTTTTCTTTTCCTTAAACTCTAGGACTAGGATTTGGGTAGATAGGCAGAAACCCAATGGGAGATTGAGAGCAAATAGGACTAGAGGCAATTTACCATTCAGAAACCTCTTCCAATAGTCTTCACTAGGTGAACTATGGATGGAGGGAGGGGCATTTAGGCATCCAAGGAAACATGAAGTACAAACAAAAGAGGCAAATTGAATTGGGAGTTGTTCAAGTCAAAATCAGATGAGATTGCACAAGAATTTTGTAAATGGATAAAATTCTTCCCTTCAGCTAAATGTTAAAGCTCTCCTTCTGGTTTCATTTACGGCTATATTTACCAAAAGTGGTTTCCTCTCATGAAAAAGATGTTTTGTTTTCCCTTTCAGGGAAATTTGCAAAATGTAAGCTGTTAGATATCTGCAGTCTATCTCAGAAGACACAGTTGGGGAAAATAAGGATATGTAAGCCCTGAAATGGTTTGGGTCCAATTCAAGGTTTTACTCTAAGCCTTATTATGCATGAACCTAGGACAACCTGCTGAGTGTCCAAATACTGCCCTTGGCTTGTATTTTGGGGACTGATAGGCCAAAACTTTTGAAGGAAAAACTCGTTCACCCTTGAATAATTCTAAGAGACTATATTTTATTTTCAAAAAAATCATTTGAAACACACAGAAAAGTACACATATTTCTGAAATGTATTTATATCCGTAAGAGTTAATAACCTTTGTCTTAATAACATTTATATATTTATAAAAAATATACAAACATATAATGACATTAATTGGCTTACAAAAATTGTAAAATGTCACTTTTTTTATTGTTATGAACAAAGTTGTCTGAGGCTAAGATATACTTTATATTATGCCTACAAATTCAACCATCTTTTATCTACAAACTGATAACTTTTCAATTTATAATTCTGACTAATTATTAAAATATTTTTAGAGGATACTTTGATTTTGGAGAGTTTTTTCCAAGTGTGATTAAAGATAAAGTATGTATGTATGTATGCAAATGCCCTTGTGAAACTACAAAATTAAGCTTCACATCTGGTAGTTAGTTGTCAGCCATAGAAGACCATTTAAATTATTCTTGTAAATTATAATTAGTAATTGACCCCAAAACAACCTCTGGTAAATTGAGTAAAAAGTTAATGGGAAAAAATACTTGAAATTATATTTTCTGATTACCTGCAGACAGATAATAGAATTTGAACATGATAGTGGTCTCATGTTCATCTATTGACTCAGCTCTCTGTCTGTTATACTACCCTGGCCCATCTGTACTGTATAATAGAGTAGGTCCTGTCTTTTAGGCCTAGAAATAAAAGGTCTAGGAAAAAAGACCATGCAAAATGGTGCTAGCATCCACTTATAAGATGTTACATTAGGAAATCTAGAAAAGGTTCTCTGACATATTGTGTGTCTTTCACAAGTAAAATTCTTTTATTGGGAATATTGTCTTTAACTCTCCAGCTAAAGAGATAATAGGACTTAATTGTCAATATCTTTGGGTGTGGTGATACATTGACTCAAAATTACACTAATAATTTAACTGACTCCAATCAGATCTTTTTTAGAGCAGTTTCTGATGGAAGTAATAATAGCTAGGGTCGAAAGGAGAGAAGTAGAGAGGAAAAAATTGATAAAGATAGATACAATTGAACAAAGAGAAAGGGGAGCAATTTAAACTTAGTGCTGAGACTGAAGAATGAACAATCATTCAATCAAGAAGAATTTTTTTAGAATAATGTCAATTCAACTCTGAGATACCACTATACACCTCTCAGATTGGCTAGGATGATAGGAAAAAATAATGGTGAATGTTGGAGAGGATGTGGGAAAACTGGGGCACTGATACATTGTTGGTGGAATTGTGAATACATCCAGCCATTCTGGAGAGTGATTTGGAACTATGCTCAAAAAGTTATCAAACTGTGCATATCCTTTGATCCAGCAGTGCTACTACTGGGCTTATATCCCAAAGAAATCTTAAAGAAGGGAAAGGGACCTATATGTGCAACAATGTTTGTGGCAGCCCTGTTTGTAGTGGCTAGAAACTGGAAACTTGGTGGATGCCCATCAATTGGAGAATGGCTGAATAAATTGTGGTATATGAATGTTATGGAATATTATTGTTCTGTAAGAAATGACCAACAGGATGATTTTAGAGAAGCCTGGAGAAATTTACATGAACTGATGCTGAGTGAAAAGAGCAGGACCAGGAGATCATTATATAGTTCAACAACACTATATGATGATCAATTCTGATGGACAAGGCTCTTTTCAACAATGAGATGAACCAAATCAGTTTCATTTGTTCAATAATGAATAGAACCAACCACACCCAGTGAAAGAAGTCTGGGAAATGAGTGTGAACCACAACATAGCATTTCCAATCCCTCTGTTTTTGTCTGCTTTCATTTTTGATTTCCTTCACAGGTTAATTTACATTATTTCAAAATCTGATTCTTGTTGTGCAGCAAAATAACTATGGATATGTATACATATATTATATTTAACATATAATCAAATTTGAAAGTCAAGTGTAAAAAAGTTAGTGTATTTAACATATTTAACATGTATAGGTCTACCTGCCATCTGGGGGAGGGAGTGGGGGTAAGGAGGGAAAAAATTGGAACAAAAGGTTTTGTAATCGTTAATGCTGAAAAATTACCCATGCATATATCTTGTAAACAAAAAGCTATAATAAAAAAATAGAATGTCAATTCATGACACTATTCTAGGTACTGTGGATAAAAAGTAAAAAAAAATAAAGCAAACTAGTCTGCCCTTGAGGAAATGGGGGAAACAACATGAACATGAATAAATAACATAAAATGAATATAAATTAATTCACCAAATTCAATAAACGTTTATTAAATACTAGATCTCTCTAGAATTTAATCCTAGTACTATAATAGGTGGTTTCTGTGACATGTATATCTATATCTATATATTATATCTATATCTACCTACCTATTTATAGCTATCTATCTATCTATCTATCTATCTAATACTTTAATACTCTGATAAAACTGCTATGTTATCACTGAATATCTTTTTCCTGGTGCAGACCATAAAGCAAACATCTTAATCTATAAAATTTTTAGCCACTGGCTCCTATAAATCTTAAATTGAAGAGCTAAAAAAGATAACAGAAGCTTTCTCTTTGGCCAAAAATTTATGTGGTTTAATGTAGCCTTCAAGCTGGCCTTTTGGTAGCCTATAGTTATCTCTACATATTCAGTCTACCTTTTTTTTTTTCCTTAGAATATATTTTAATTATGAAATTTATGACATTTCTTCTTGAGCTGCAGTCATCACTGATGATATGCAGAAGCCTATTTGAACTGACCATCTATCATTTGTGATTTGATTCTTTTGAGATCTTGGGTATCTCACAATTCACAGTCATAATAGCATCAGTTAGTGAATATGGTATTAAAGAATGTAAAATCTTTGAGAGTAGGGGTCACCTATTTTTTCTGTTGTATTCCTACCACCTAATACAGCCCTTTGAACATAATAAATGTTTATTAAATTGCATTGTTAAATTAATCTGAGAGAGGTATAGAATTACTTAGCTACATTCCAGGCTGCTTCTTTCTCTCTCCCCATTCAAGTATGGGTCCAGTTTGCAGTGCTAATCTCTGAAATAGATACACAGATAGATAGATAGATATAGATATAGATAGAAAGACAAGTAGATAGGTAAGATAGATAGATAGATAAATATAAATATCCTGGAACTTGAAGCAATAAGAACATGTTATCTATAAACTTATTTACAAAGGATCTCTTCAGTTTCCACTTGAAACCCAGCCTCCATCTGGAATTCTTACTGAGTATTTTCAAGGATAATAAACTTATGAATACATATAGATCTTCAATTTATTCCTAATTTGATATTGCTAATCAAAACATAATTGAACAAATATATCTCTTTGGTACACTGGTCAAAGAGCTATGTATATATGGTCTAAACATGAATAGTGGACAGCAAGTTGGAAGAGTCCTGTGGCAGTTTGTTCTATAAAGTCAAACTCCATTTTTTAATTAAAAAAGTGGTATTTTGTATTGTCTGAATGCCTTAGTCATATTTGTAACTGTGATCTACAATAAAAATAATCTGTCTGCTTGTTCTAGTTTCATATTTTAATTAAAGCCATCTATGCAAAGACCATTTTTATAAGATTTTATACAGATGAGGTTGTAGCTGTTCACTCACCTTTAAAAAAAAAAAGAAGAAACTATATTATATATAATTTCCCCCTATTTTTTATATTTTTCTCTTTGAAATATCTTGGAAATTGATTTCTGAATGTCATCAAAATTGTGTTGCCTTCTGATTTTTACAGTATCTCAGATTCATAATCTTACCATCATACTGTAATCCTCATTCTCCATTGCATATATTTGATCAGTTGCCTAATCCTGCCATTTTATAGCACCTTTCTTATCTGACCCCTTTCCCCATCTTAGTTCAAGCTGTCATTACTTCTCACCTAGATTATTGCTACACTCTTAATTACCCTTTTTCTAATTCATCTCTCACCACACCAGTACCTCCCATAGGTACCAAAGTAATTTAAGTTTAGATCTGACCCTCTGGTTTCTCTGCTCTCATCCCAGTGAATTCCTATTGCCTCTGCCATCAAACATAAATCCTTCTATTTAGGTTTACATTTACTGGACCTGGCCCCAACCTGTCTTCTTAACCTCATTGGATAATACTCCTTTCCCTTACTACTCTGCAAACTAGACAAACTGGTGTTTTCTCTGATCCTCACAAATGATACTCCATTTCCCAATTCCATATATTTGTTCTGACTGTCTCCCATGTTTGAAATGTATACTGTTCTCATCTCCATTAAGGAGTTCAATCATCATTTTTTTGCATAAATTTTTTCTTAAACCCCTGAAATGACAGTGTTTTTCCTCCCAAATCACTTTTTGTATATCAAGATTCTATGTGTGTTTTTTTATTAATTTTTATTCAGACTAAATATATTTTATATATTAGTTTTACTCTTTAAAATGTAAATTCTTCTGAATAGAGATGGTTTAATTATTGGAACTTGTATCTTTAGCATCTAGCATATAGTTGCTTAATAAATATATTGATTGAATGGTGTTAAAAACATAGAAAGGACTTCAGAAGATCTCTGGATTTGAATCTGAGACCACAGAGCCCTTAAGGCTAATTACCTATTTGATGTGAAATAATGGCTCTACAAGCATATATTTTGATGATGGCTCTACTCATGATTGGGGTTTTGGTGGTTTTGTTTGGTGTTTGGTGGTGAGGTAATCGTAGACAAGGATCGGAGGGCTGAGGGAAAGAAGTCAGGGTCACTTGACAGCAGTATGAGGAGGAGAGAAGCTGGAGACTCTGGAATTCAGAATCTAGGATACATCTTTGGCAAGCCGCATGGCAGCTTGCCTGCTTCCTTCACTTCTCCCCCTAAAAACCAAGGACTTTGATTTGTCCTGACTCTGACTGATCCTGAGCCCTTCCAAGGAGCTAGCCCATATATTACAATAAAGGCTAAATGGAAGTTGACACTTCCTCTAGAATTCCCAATATTTTTATTCCACTAACTAGCTTCTCTTTGTTAAGAATTAGATTTAACTTTTTAAGGATGGTAATACCATTAAGGAAATCAAGAACTTATTAGTTGATTTGCTTTTAGAACAGAGGACTCTAAATTACTACATAATCCTCCTGTTCACCCCAACCTTATCATCTCTTGGCCAAACTTCTTATCTACTTTTCTTTTTCTATCCAGGTGGTCTATAGCAGACTTGATTGACAGAATCATTGCTTTTTCTCCTTCTGTTGACCTTCACCCAAATATTTTCTACCTTTATCTTTTCCTTGATTTCTGATTTTTCATAAAAGCATACATTCATAAAAACATACATAAAAGTATACATACCTTGTGACCTATCCCGTTTCTTATGAATAAGGCTTAGTAACTCAGCATCAAGCTCTTGTCAAAAGTTTCAGTTCAGCAAATCTCTATAACACTTGGATATTCAAATTTCTCTATTTGCATTAGGAAATCTAGTTCCTCTTATTTGTTGCTTAAACTTTGGGCACTTGTGTATATATTTGATACCGTGGATTTTACTATTGGCTCTATTCTTGAGCTTCGGTTTTGTGTCCTTATGTATTTGGTAGCTTCCTTTACAGAAGCTGTTTTCTATATTATTTACTATGGGGAATATACATAAACAATCTTCTCCTTTTCCAATCACCTTTTGTTTTAAAACTTTTGAATATATTTGCAAGACTCCAGAGAAATACATTGTTACCAGTCTTCATCTCTAGGACGAATTTATCATCTTTACCCCATTTTCATACATTATCTTCTTAGAGAATTATTCATTTCACAAATTCATTTTCTCTTCTTTATTCTTTGTCTTTGTGTCTGGGTGGGGGAATGACACACAGAAACACACATGCTATTTTCAATTCCTTCCCAAAGTTTAATAATTTTTGGTAATATTTTTAGGGTCCTTTGGCAGGAGATAGTATTCCCTCATTTTGATAGGTCTTAGTAAGGTCTTTCATATCTTGGATATGACCTTGGAAAGTCAATCAGTCTCTCCAATATGGTTACCACATGGACAGATATTCAAATCAGTATCCCTAAGAAGGGAATTAGCAACCAAATCTACTCTTCCTTTTTTTTTTTTTTTTTTTTTGATCTATATTAGATAATTTCTCATCTGATATCTTCTGGTGGCTCCACTACACTATTCTTTGAGGGATAAACAGCTGTTTATTTCTCAGAGCATATAGTTTCTCCTTTTTTACAGGAGTCTCAAATCTAGTTTGGTAGTCTAAGTGTAAAGATATTTTTTCTTTCCATGCTTTAGCCTCCTGAGGAATTTCAAGTTTCTCCTTTTCTACATCAAATTTCTCCCATTTTAATTGAAGATTCATTTCTGTTTCCTTTAGAAACAATACATTGTTTCTAAAAACTATGCAAGATGGTTGCTAGAGCACTGATCCTGGAGTCACAAAGATTTGAGTTCAATTCTAGCCTCATTTACTTGCAAGCTGTGTGATCCTGGGCAAATCACTTCATCTGTCTCAGTTTCTTCAATTGTAAAATGAAGCTAATTACAGCACCTATTCCCCAGGGTTGTGTAAAGATCAAATGAGCTATTATTTGTAAAGTGCTTAACATGGTGTCTGGCATATAATAGGTTCTATATAAGTAATTGTTCCCTCCCTCTCCCCTCATTCTCAACAACATGGAATGTGAGGATACATTCCTATTTTCCTTCTAAAGGAAGATCATTTAGAATATAAATAATTTAAAAATAATAATAGCTAACATCTGTATTATAGCGTTTGTAAATTGCTTCTTTATGCACTTTATCTGATGTTTTCTTCAGAACAACCGCATTAAGTAGGTGCTGTGATTATTCACATTCTACAAGTACAGTAACTGAAAACAAGAAAAGTTAAATTACCTGTGAAGGGTTACACAGCTAGTATCTGAGGCAAAATTTTCATCAAGGCCTCCCTGACACCAGGTCTTCAACTCTATTACTTCACCTAGCTGCCTGGTGATAATATTCAGTTGACAGTGGCAGACATAAAAATATCACATTCAATTCAAGTTTTGGCACAATTTCCTTATTCATACTCTTGTGAGACCTTTAAGTTTTTTTTTTTTTTTTTTTTTTTTTAAGTTGAAAAGATAAATCGACCTTCCTTTCCAATTTCTATTTGTCCTACTCTTCATTATACTCTATTAATTTGCTTCCAATTTTTCTACTTATCTTTTCTTACTTGCCTTGTTTTGCCAACTCTCTTCTTTTTTTTCCCTTTTGGAGTCTTCTTTAGGTTTCTTCTTAATACTTCTTTATAATGTCCTATCTTGCTATTTGGTGAGCTTTGGGATCATACTGAGATCTTGGGCTTAGTGAGGGAGTGAAGTGAAGGAGTCAGGAGAGCAGCCATGTGGCTGGTCAAAATGAAGTCTGGAGTCTGGATTCTGGAATCTGGAGCTTCAAGTCTTCTCTGTGGCTGAGATCCCCATGGCCAAGAGAGCTCTCTGTCTCTGGGACAACCTTAAATACCCCAGCATGAGTACATTACCACACCACACTGGGCACGGGCAGCTGCACAATAGAACATCACATCACCATATTACCCTAAGGGTACGCCAACTAGATTGACCACATTATTACATTACATCAAGTATGTGCTTAGAGAATCACCATCTCACACTGAGTACATACTTCACTACAAGCATCCTGCTGCCTTAGATTCAAGTATACCCTTTCAGAGTTCCAGCCTGCTACACTTCTTGATTCTTCTTAATTCTTCAAGATCCTTCTTAATCCTCTTTGATCTTGCCCTTTCCCTCTTAAGAACAAAATATATTGTCATTAATGATAATTAAAATATGGTATTATTGACAGTGACAGATTGCTATAGAAATGCTGGTAAACCTTTTATGTATTCTATGTATTTGTTGTACTCCTTCCAATTTTATTTATAAATGCTCTTGATATGATCTGGCTTACTTGAGTGTCTTCAAATTTTTTTCAGGCATATTTCCTTCTCCACTGTTTTTCATCATTTTATTATATGATACTGCCAATAATCAGTCTCCTCTTCTATAATATTTTGCCAATGATTTTGTGTTTTAACTTATTGTTTTGCTGCTTGTCATTTATATTTCTTGGCAAAAAGAAAAATCACATTTATTATTTGAGATGTTTTTTAAGTCCTTTTGATGGTAATTAAAATGTACTAAAAATTAGGATTGCCTTAATCAAGGTTTATTCAAATCACGTTTTCCAGAGCCAACCATTTTTCAAAATACTTGAGCTTGGAATAGTTATAATTTCACATTTTTCTTCTCATCTTTTTCTTTCTTCTGATTGTTTTTGATTTTTATTTTTATTCCAACTGGGTGATGTCTAATTAATATGACTCACATCAGTAGTTTTCCACTTCTTTTCTGTTATAATAGTATCTGTTTATTCCTCCAACTTTTTTTCTTCTTTTTGAAGAAAGTAGTGTCAACATATAGATATGAATTTTCTGAATATTCTATAAGTTCATATCTATATGAAGCTAGGAAGTATAGTGAATAAACTGCTGGTATTGGAATCAAGAACACTCGTGTTTGTATCCTTTTTCAGACATATATTAATTATTTGACCCTGGGCAAGTTATTTATCTTTGCTTATTTTTAGCTCAGCTGGTCCTTGGGTAGTAAGCAAGGACAATTTTCATGCCCAGGGTCAATGACTTTTTTTAAACTTGGTAAAACTTGCTGAAGATTGTACTCAGTTATCATAACTTCTCAGAAATTATGTTGCCCTATGGAGCATCTGAATAGGATTTTTTGTAGAGTACAAATACTTGTAATGTTAAGAAATACATGACTAAGTTTATGGATAGATAATAGCTCTCTGGTATTGGAATGCCATCACTAAATATATCTGTAAAATAGATAAATTCAACATATCCAAAACTAAGCTCATTTTTCTGCCTCAAACCTATCCTCTCTCCCTTTGCTGTTTTTTGTTCATTTGTTTTATAATGATTCCTTTTCTCTGAATCTTGTACTCAGAATCAATGATCTTTTCCCCTCTCTCTTCCCTTTGAGCCACATCTTCTCAGTTGTTAGGTCCTGTGAATTTAATCTCTACAGCATTTCTCTTAAATACATTTCTTACTTTTTAATTCTATTTGTCTTGCCTTACCTTGCTAAAATAGACAAAATGACTTATGTCCCCTACTTGGTGGGATTAATCTAAAACCAGGGAGTTCTACTTCATTTTCTTCCTTAGTGCTTAATACAATATATCGAGAATAGTGGATCATTAACAAAAATTTGTTCAGTCAAAATGTATGTTTCTTTTTTTAAATTATTGCTTTTTATATACAAAACATATGCATGGGTAATTTTTCAACAATGAACCTTGCAAAAACTTCTGTTTCAACTTTTCTCCTCCTTCCCTTTACCCCCTTCCCTAGATGGCAGGTAGTCCCATACATGTTAGATATGTTAAAGTATATGTTAAATATAATATATGTATGCATATTTATACAATTATCTTGTTGCATAAAAAAGATCAGATTTTGAAAGAAAAGAATAATAACCTGAGAAGAAAAAAACAAAAATATAAGCAAACAATAACAAAAAGAGTGGAAATGTTATGTTGTGGGCCATACTCATTTCCCAGTGTTCTTTCTCTGGATGTAGCTGATTCTGTTCATTACAGATCAATTGGAACTGATTTGGATCCTCTTATTGTTGAAATAGCCACATCCATCAGAATTGATCATGTAGTATTGTTGTTGAAGTGTATAATGATCTCCTGATTCTGCTCATTTCACTTAGCATCAGTTCATGTAAGTCTTTCCAAGCTTCTCTGTATTCATCCTGCTGGTCATTTCTTATAGAGTGATAATATTCCATAGCATTCATATACCACAAAAAATATATGTTTCTTTATCTTTAAATATCTTTTTTTAAAAATCCACCTAGGGCAGTTTCAGAATTTAGTATAATGTAGTTGTTCATTCCCAGATTTGTAAAGAACAATGACTAAGTGCTTTGTCTATCAAGCATAGTACATTATATAAAGTTTGTGCTCTTAAAAATCTAGAGCACTCCTAAAAGACAGTGAGATAATGCAAAAGGGATATTGTTATTATATATTTTTAATACCTTACTGTAATAACACATGGTTATTTCTGTTATCTTTGATCAACTGAGGGTGGGAAAACATCTCTCCCTCCCTGTACTATCCATCCCTTTAAAAAATGTTCTGTCTCATCAACTGTGGAGATTCTGATACATTCAAAGACATTTTTTTATTATAACTCGCGTGTTTCAGAAAAGCTAATGCATTGTCTTCCAAAGTGCCTTCCCCTATATCTTACCCTTTGGCTGTCTGGTGAAATCTATGAACTCCTCAGAATAATGTTTATAAATGAAAAAACTCCCCATTACATCGAATTTTCAATATATTTTTTAAAATCATGGACCCCCGGTTGAGAACCCCTGTACCAAAGTCTCAACAAGATATATGTGAACTATCAGTGATCTATGAGTGACTTCATTCCCCTTACCCCATAACCGGGGGTCCATGATTTTAAAAAATATATTGAAAATTTGATGTAATGGGGAGTTTTTTCATTTATAAACATTATTCTGAGGAGTTCATAGATTTCACCAGACAGCCAAAGGGTAAGATATAGGGGAAGGCACTTTGGAAGACAATGCATTAGCTTTTCTGAAACACGCGAGTTATAATAAAAAATGTCTTTGAATGTATCAGAATCTCCACAGTTGATGAGACAGAACATTTTTTAAAGGGATGGGTAGTACAGGGAGGGAGAGATGTTTTCCCACCCTCGGTTGATCAAAGATAACAGAAATAACCATGTGTTATTACAGTAAGGTATTAAAAAATATGTCTACACTGTTATTCCTTTATGAAATATGAAAGATTTTCCCTGATAGAATTGGAAATATTGTCAATGACTAGAGATTGGCCATAATCTTAGCAACCTTTCCAAAATTATCTTGTGAATTAGATATAATTTCTGGCAGTGATCTTTGTCACAGATGATATTTTGCAAATAATTATTAATGCCTTTGTTTTATTATTTGTTAAAGTGTTGATAAATTGAATGGCCAATTAAAAAGAAAGCTTATCTTGTGAGCCTTCAAAAAAGTTTACATTTAGTTAAAGTTGGTGATCATTTTGTTGACAGAGTTAAGAACTGGTTCCTTATCTTCTTTATCAACGGCCTTGATGTATTGCAGCAGAGCTACTTACTTAGGAATAACACTATGTTCAAATACAAAAAGGTGTTCAATGAAGTAAGCAGTTTAGGAATTTAGAGATTATATGAGAGTCAACTATGGATTCAAGGGAGAAGTAGGCCTGAATTTATAATGAAAGCTGAGAAAAAGAGCCCAGAGAGATAGAGAATAATGACATTAGATGAAAAAAGACATCAAGGCCTCACCAGTCCTGAAGGTTTGGTTGATTTGGCCATGTACATTCAACATTACCAGTAATTCTAAATTTGTTGCCATGTTCCTCATAGATGTGTAATTTTGTAGGAAAAGAAAAGCTACTCTATAGTTACTGGTATTACTATGCCATCTTTTGCTTTGAATTAGTTGTGTCCATTGGCAATTGCAGGTTAATGAATCAATAACAGATCACAAACTATAATTTTAGGAATTCAGACTTACAGAATGTCCTTTAGCGCTGACATAGTAGCCACCTTCTAGGGGAACCAATTTTGAGTCCAATTAGAGAGTTATAATCTTAGAGGGGGTGCTGCATATCCAAAATAAATATAGGCCATTTTTAGGGAGTGTAGATAATATAGGAGAGACATAAACCAGGTTTTGAAGAAAATTAAGATTTTAAGACATATAAGTGAAAAGGGAATGCTATGGGACATCTTATGAAAAAGCATTGAGATGGAATGGAATGGCATATATAAGATATAATATGCAAATATGTGGCTGGACTAAAAGTTGGGTGAAGTGGAATGATGTGTAATAAGCTTGGACAAGCAAAGTAGAGTCAGATTGTAAAAAAGTGTTTAATATCAAGCAGAAGAGTTTTTATTTGTTTGTGGAGATAGTAGGAAGGCAATGGAATATATTGCTCTTATAGATTGACATGGTCAGATCTATCCTTTGGAATATTACCTTGGCATTTGTGTGGACTGGGAAGAGAAGAGATTTGAGTCAAGAAGACAGCAAGATGTGATGAGATCCTGAATTAATATAGTATTAACACTGATAGTGGTTGAGGAAAAGGTGATAAATAAAAGAGATGCTATAAAGGTAAAGATGGAAAGATTTGGCAACTGACTCATTTATTTAGGTTTAAGGAGAGCAAAAATAAAAAATTAGCTAAAATTATGAACTTATATGACTGCAAGAATAGTGGTATAAAAACATAAATAGAGGAGTCAGGAAATTAGTTATTATATAACATTACACCTGAATCCTTAAACATAGAGAATGTGAAATTTAATGCAATGATTTTATTTTCAATTAATGAGTTCATAATGGTCTGTATAGTCTATGAAAAATTTAGATTTAGAATATGAATTGAGGAACAGCATGGTGTGTAATGAATAAAGAGCTGGTAATGGAGTTGGGAATACTTGAGTTCAAGTCCCACCTCTGACACATATGAGCTGTGTTATCCCAAGCAAGTCACTTAACTTCTCAGAACCCTAGCCAACTCTCTAGACTAAGAATTTCTGAAAGGGGGCTGACCTATGTTGATGGAGGGTTTCCTCATTTAAAAGTTTCCTATCCCAGTGAAGTGAAAACACATGTCCAGGTTTCATTTCTAATTGAAAGACACCGATATTTGCTTTGGATAGGGGACCAGGGCGTTTGCCTTTGCATTTATGAGTTATAGGCTACTGTCTTAGAAGCAATCACCTAGTAATATCAGTTCCAACTCTTTTCTCCATTTTGAAGGTCCTTTGAAGCTCAACAGAGAGGAATTTAAATAATCCTTTCTTTTTCTACTGAGGAAGAAAGAATTTGGAAAGACTAAAGGAAAGAAACTATGAATGCGCCTATAAATTGTAAGACTCAGTGGGAGTTATTGACAATACTCTTTAGGAAATGTGGAGAACAATGACACTGGTTCATCATTACTGGAATGGAAAATAAAGTTTTGTTAAAGGGGATCAGAGAAGGAATCATATATTTGGAGAGATAAACTGGTTTATGCATAGACACACACACACACACACACACACACACACACACACACATCAGGTTTCAAAAGTCACAGAGGTTTAAAAGAGTTGTTACAGTATTAGCAAAGGAACCAGGGTAATTTTTCTAAAGCCCAGCTGCTTAAGAGTGGGTCCCTCACAGATAAGATTGGAGACAATTGGAACACAGAAAAATTGCAGACACCAGCAAAAGGGAAGAGGAATGGAAAAGAATGAGTTAATAAAAACTTTTATATACTGTCTACTATACTAAGTGCTTTACAAATATTACCTAAATAAAAGCAGTTAATTTTAATTTGAAAAGGAGTCTAGCTATAAAAAAATTAGAGACATGGATGTAATAAGCTGGGCCTGTTCCCAAGGCTTAAGCAAAAACTAGAAGGAAAAGGCTGTTAAGAAGCAATGAGGACAAACACTAGCATATATCACTTACTGAAATCTCAAAAGGGACATTATTGGAGGTCAAGGGGGATTATGTAGGTTATAGAAGGAAGATAATTTTTTAGACCTATCTAAAATTTGTTTGCCCTACAAACATTACAGTAAAGAATGAAAAATGTACCAGAAGGAACAATTATACCAAAAAAAAAAAAAATACATTCAGATCAGGGCTCCCTAAGAAAACTGCCAAAAAACGTCATTGGTTCTGAAAGGAGACAAACTAAAACAGGCAGATAGATAGACAGATATAGTTAATCTATCGTTTATTAAATGTTTATTCTGTGTCAGGCATATGCACTGAGGATATTAAACACACACACACACACACACACACACATATACATACATACACACATAGACACACAGAGAACTCACAATCCTTACCTTTTTTGATAGCTCAATTACTTTTTAAATTTAAATTTTTACAATACACACAAAAATAGTTTTCATCATTCACCCATGCAAAACCTTGTGTTCCAAAGTTTTCTCCATTTCTCCTCACCTTCCTCTCTTTTAGATGGCAAGTAATCCAACATGTTAAATATGTGCAATTTTTCTAAACATATTTCCATATTTATCAAGCTGTACACACACAAAAAAATGACTTTTTTAATGACAAATATGTATAATTAAAAAAAGCAATGTGTAACTTCATGGGTCCATCATTTCTCTTGGAGGTGGGTAGGATTCTTTACCAACAGTCTGTTGGAATCATGGTTGTTCAGTGATTTGATCAGAGTTCATTGATTTTGAAAGTTTTTGTTTTCTTGGCAAAACTGTTCTACAAATTGTTCTCCCCATGAGGGAAGAACATAGGGTGGAGGGACCAAAGAATTAGCACTATATTTGCAAGATAATTATAATAATAGTAATAACTAATCTTTCTATAACATTATGTGCCAAGCACTGTGCTAAGTGCTTTTTAATCTCATTTGAATCTCACAACAATCTTAGGAGGTAGGTGCTATTTTTATCCTCATCTTAAAGATAAGGAAATTAAATAGAAAGATGCTCAAGTAACTTGCACAGAGTCACCTGACTGCATTCCCAGTACATTGCCCCACCTAGTTGCCATTAAAGTTTTGTGGGATTTTTGTTGTTGTTTTGGTTTGGTTTTGTGCAGATGAGGACTGAAGGAATGCTAAAAAGGGAACATAAACAAACAGGAAAGGGAAAAACAACCCATCTATACAAAAAGCATTTACAGTATCTCTTTGAAAACCATATATTGAAATTATTATATACTTTAAAGAGGAAACCTTGAGTTTTAAATCTGGCTTCAGATATTTACTATCTGTGGGACCTTGGGAAAGTCATTTAAACTCTTGTCAGTTTTAGTTTCTTCAATCGTAAAATGTAGATAATAAAAGTCCCTCCCTCCCAAGGTTGTTGTGAGGATCAAATCCAATACTGGCACACAGTAGTGTAACAAATGCTTGTTTGCTTCCCAATTTCATTTCTAATTCTAATTTTCTGTTTACATTATAAATAAAATATTTATTTCATTCAGAACTTTTTTAGGTTAAAAAAAGAAGAAACATAGAATGATTTGGGAATTAATTCTAGTCAGCTCTACCACTATCAAGCTCTGTGAACCTTGGGGAAAACAATAATTTTTTTGTCCTATAAAAATATATGCGTTGGATAAAATTGTTTACAAGTTATATCTTGCTCAAAATTTGGTTTTCTCTACTGTAAATTTCCATCACCAATTATTAATAAAAGAGCAGCAATTTTCAAAGTATATTGAATATACTATACTTAATAAATTTCAGGAAGTGTATAATACAATATATGAAAGTTGGGGAAGGGAGGGAGAGAGGGTAATATTTTTTGTGACCAATGAAAAAGATGACTCAAAATTAATTCTTATGATTATAGACAGTATCTCGTCTACCTCAAGCTCTTCACTTTAATAAAGGAATGATTAATTTGAGTGTCAGTATTTGAGAAACTTCTGTAGTAATCTATGCCTAGTTTAGCAAGACAAAGATCAGACAGACCCTTGTCCTTGGTGCAACTGCTAAAGTTGTCATTGTCCACTCCACAACTGGTACCCCCTGAGTGGAAGGGCTTTTTGGCCTTCCTCAGTTAGCCAACACAAATGTCCCACTGCCAATGCTCTTGTCCCTACTACTACCTGAGTCTGAGCAGAGGCCTCTGGGCCCTATTTCCTCTCCTTCCTTAGTTGCTGCTTCTGTTGCCACTGCTACCACCTTCCCCCTAATATCTTTAGACCTACTCCTACTCCCTTTGCCCTTTACAAGGCAACCACTTGTACCTTAGAAAAATAGCCATCAACTTCCCAGAGCAACTTTGGTGCCTATTCATATAATAAAGGTTTGCTGGAACTGGATATGTGAACTATTTTTTTTAAGGTAGTCGTTTTTTCCCTGGGCGATTTTTTTTTTTTTTTTTTTAACCACAGGCTTAAGCAAGTGAGAACATCCTAGTTGGTTCTTATGTCAGAAAAGAAGAGTAGATTCACCATTTTCTTGGCTTGGGTATAAAGTAATCTTGTTATTTGCAGATCAGTCTGTGATCTTCAAGCAGTTAGTGACTATTTGCTTCAAGTAATATAACAGTCTGGACAACTGTTTATGCATTTTATCAATGATAAGTTTTTTGAATTTTGGGGATATGATTGGCCTGTATTTTTGTTCAGTCATGTAGACTATTATATGTTGATAGAAATAATTTCTCTCTTTGGATCTGTTTTGTTGAGATACATAGTTATTAAGTTATGTCACATTTTAGGGAAAAAAAATTATACCTACTAGGTCACTAAAGAGAGTAACAGAGAAATATTAGGGCAGGGTTGTTACCTGGTGGCAGTAGAGGTATATAAAGAAATAGATAATGGAGACAATCGATATCCATGAACTTTTAGTGAAACACCAATCAAAATTGATATTGGCATTGTCTCAGATTCAGCAAGCTTGATGGTAAAGAAATGGAAACTTAGAAAGTACCAAATGAGGTATAAGTGAATAAAATATTATATGGAATAATATGGTACAATTAAAAAATGCCAAAAGGGATGGTTTCAGAGAAACCTAGGAATTCTTTTATGAATCAATATGGAGTGATATAAGAAAAATTAGGAGAATCATTCATATAGAAACAATATTTTAAAGTCAAATAACTTAGAAAGGCTTAAGGATTCATCAGTGTAATGATGAATCACAATTTCAGAAGAACAGTGTCAGCCTTTGATAGAGAAGTGATAGAAATAAGGGGTACAATTGAGACATATATTTTTACTGTGGTTAATGTGGATTTTTTTTTAAAATTTGACTATGCATTTTTTTAACAAGGATTTTATTTTTCTTTTCAATTGTAAGTATATAAGTGGTGGTGATAAGTGGAGTGAGAGATAAAAAGAAAAGAAACTAATTTTTGTTTAATTTTAGAAAAAAAAAAGAAAAAAGAATTAAGGAAAACCTCAGTTAAATGGGAACAGGACTAAATGGGACACTAGGAACAGTATCCCAGAGCTCTAAAGTAAATGCTGCATAAAAATTCAATTAAGTGATGATATATCAATTAGTGATACAAAATGGCAAAAACAAATCTTATCTTTGGAAATCTCAACACTTTCAGTCATTTTAATACTACTAATAAGTCTTTGGTTTCTTGAATTCTGGGGCCTACTCTCATCTTGGCTAGTGGCACTTGGAATGAACTTGTGTAAATCACTTGCCATGGTAATTTCCTTGAGGCTTGTTCAGTAGGAAATTAGGAAGAAAATTATTCAGTTTTTCATAGATTCCTTGAGAAAAGAAACAAAGAATTTCTTACCTGTCTTCTTTTAAGTACAGAGATTCCAGATGATTCTTATTCTTATGAACTAACTGCTTTAGCAACGAAAAGCAATAAAATCTCTAATATTTTAGAAATATAGACCAGTTTAAATCTCTTATAAACTTTTCTGTTATGGTTTCTTGGTCTAGAATTAACTGAAGGACTACATCATTTGCTTGCTGTATATTATGTTTGCCTAAAATTCGTTTGTTCTTTTTTCTGTTAAGGCCAGAAGTGATTTTCAAGAGATTTCTGGAAGCTATTGTTTAGTGTTTCTGGTATTAAGTCATCTGTCATGTGTTCATCAGATACTTGGCTGTATTTTTGATATGTGTTAATGTCTGCTCAATGCTTTTAAAGAGTTATATGCAGATAGATACTGTAATTCTAATAAATCAGTGTGTAAATGAAAGAACAATATGTTCTGGGATTGTTAGTACAGACTGTGTGATAACTAATGAATTTGATGACCTTTCTCTTTTGCTTAGACATCCTTTGGCATTCTACATTTTCTTCATTTTCTTTTCTTTCTTTTTTTTTTAAGTTTCTGGCAAGATTTTATAAGGTTTATAAAGAAATAGGTTTCTAGTTCTGTTGTCTTGCAACCTGATGTGTTGCCTTTACTCTGCTATTCTCATTTAGTGCAATGCAGTAATGATTCCAAAGCTCTGCTAGTTACATTGTTGGCTCAAAACAGAGCTTCATTGCAGGGCTCTTGAGCCAACAAACGTTGTCTGAAAAAAGACATCACATTTAGATGGGTGTGGTATCCAGTGGGTAAATCTTTATAGACCAAAAATGGAGCCAGCACCACAGGAGGAAAAGAGAATGATATTAATATGGTGATCACTTTGTTATGATGTTATTAATATACTGGAGCATATTCTTCCTGAGTTAATAATGGCCAAGGTTATTTGTTTGTATGTGTGTAAGTATATAAACACATGGAGCACATAACATCATGCATTTATACACCTGTAAATCTGGTACTAAAATCAATTAAATGTACATGCCATAAAAAAAAGAATGCATAATGATAATAACAGCTGCTTTATAGTTTTCTCATGAGCCAGACTACACTAGTAAGAAAGCATGACTATTAACTATAATCTATGAAAGATTCTTAAGATTATTAAGAATCCTTACCAATACTATTTTGCTTTGTCAAAGCTGTTATCTTCAGCTGTGATTAGAAAAATCTTTTTTTCCTCATACAGGATCAGGTCACATAAAAACCAAAGATAAGGGTAAAGATTATACCAAATGATTCTTGCTTATGAGTCATGAGAATTATAAAATATTTGAGTTTGAAAGAACATCAGAGGCCAACAAATACAATCCATATCTGAAAAGGGAATATTCACTACAACGCATTCAACAAGTGGCTGTTCAGTCTTTGATCCCCAGTGAGAGAGAGCCCATTTCATACTATCACAGCATATCCCCTTGAGAAAGCTCTAAATTTTATTCATATTTTCCTTATGTTAAACCTAAATTTGTCACTTTATGACTTCACAAATGGGTCATAACTTCTTTATCTGGAGCCAAACAGAATGAGTTGAATGACACAACCACATAATAGTCTTTCTCATACTTGGCAACATTGATCAATTCGGGAGCATACTGGAATTAGTTTATAGTACTAAATTTTTGATGTGATACCTATATTTCACAAATTATTTATGAAAAATGAGAAATAACATACTCTGACAGAATACTTTGGTGGAAAAAATATAACTGTAATGCCTAAGCCCAGGAAAGATAAAACACAGAAAGAAAACTGTAAGCAAATATTAACAAACATGGTTTAAATTTTTAAACAAATCCTGTCAGACTACATCAATTTATTAAAGAAATTTTTTTTTTATTATCAAATAAGATTTATACCAGGGATATGAGGATGGTTAAACATTAGAAAAACAATCATCATAATTAATCATGAATTAATAAATTAATCATGAATTTAACATCCCAAGCCACATGATCATCCCAATAAATGTAGAAAATGTCTCTGACAAAGCACAATTGTTTTATACTAAAAACTTTACAAACTATATAAACTACAAACAGGGACCCTTTTGAATATCTTAAAGAGCATCTAGATGCTCTTTAAGATATTCAATGAGAATACACTAGAATCTTTGCCAATGAATAAGGGGGTGAAGCAAGGATACATACTCTCTTTACTATTATTTGATGTCATTTTGGGAATGTTAGCAATAATAGTAAGACAAGGGAAAAATTAAAAGAAAGAGATAGGTAAAGACAGAAAAAAATATCTTTGCTGATGATATGATAGTTTACTTGGAAAATCCTGGAGAATTAAATCCTGGGAGAAACCAAGATATTTATAGAAAAGATTATTAGCTTAATCAAAATAATTCTTCAAAAACCAACAGCATTTTTTACATAATATTAGCAAAACTCAGGAAGCAATAGCAGTAAGAGAAATCTCATTTCAAATAACTACAAAATACATACAGTGTCTAGAATAAGTTTCTGAAAGCACACAAAACACTTGATAGATTAAATTATAAACTGCTCTTTTGGGAAATAAAGAACAACTTAAATAGTGAAGAAATATTTAGTGCCCTTGGCTAGACCATGCCATTATGATGATGACAATACTACCAAAACTAATTTAAACTTTTAATGTTATGCCAATCAAATTGCCAAAGGGATTCTTTATAAAACTTGATAAAATAATAACAAAATTAATTTGGACAAATGATAGAATTGGAATATCAAGAGAAATGATGAAAAGAAGAAAAGATGAAGGTGAAGCAATATTTCTAAACCTTTTTTATTTTTCTGAGGCAATTCTGTGCCCAAGGTCACACAGCTAGCAAGTGTTAAGTGTCTGAAATTAGATTTGAACACAGATCCTCCTGGCTTTAGAGCTGGTTCTCTATTCATTGTGCCACCTACTTGCCCCTAATCCTCAAATTATATTGTACAATAAGTTTTAAAAATCATTTGGTATTGGTCTAAAAATAGATAGATTAATGGAATAGACAAGGAAAAGTAGAAACAATAGAATTCAATAGTTCAGTGTTTAATAAAATGGAAAATATCTAAGGAAAAACTCTATAGCTGATTTTTAAAAAATGACTTCTAGAAAAACTGGAAAGAAGTCTGGCAGAAATTAGACTTACACCAAAAGCTTGCACACATGCATAATATATTTTTAATGCTAAAAAAATTATATTATGAAAAATTGGAAGAGAAATAGATCATGTACTGTTTTCAACTATGGGTAGGAGATGTAATCTCAAGCAAAAAAATAAAGGCAATAATAAAAGATAACAAAGATACTTTGATTACGTAAAACTGAAAAGCTTCTACACAGACAACATTAACACACCTAAGTAAATAGTTGAATGTGGTTAAAAAAAAATTGTAACCGATTTCTTTGGTATTGAGAATTTGATATCCAAGATATATTAGCAATGCATATATATGCGAGTGTGAGATTATAGCATTCCACAAAAGAAAACTGGGCAAAGGGTATAAACAAACAATTCTCAAAAGAAAAATTGAAATGCTCCATATCATTAATTATAAGAGAAATACAAAACAAAACATTTCTGAGGATTCACCTCATGTCCAACAAATTCGAATGTTGTAGATGTTATGAAAGGATAGGCATACCAATACATTATTGGTGGAGCTATGAAATAGCACTATTTTGGAAAGCAATTTGGAATTGTGCAAAAAACAAAAAGTGACTAAATTTCCCATGCCCTTTGAGCCAGAGACTCCATCACATGATTTTCCCTCCAAGGAAAGCATCAAAGAAAAGAAATCAAGGTAGATGCCCATCAATTGGATATGATGAAACAAATTGTGGTACAGGATACTTTGCTATTAAAAATGATGTCTCTGTTGAATACAAAGAAGCATGGAAGGATCTATATAAATTGATTCAAAGCAACAAGGGAAAAAAAATGTGGATAACAATGTAAATGAAAAGAACTACCCACTAAAAATCAAAAGGGAATGAAGCAAAATCATAAAGATCAAGCAGGACTTACATGAAAAACAATGGGAAGACATTTTCAACATAGCCCCACTATATACCTCTATAGGTGAGAGTGGTTCAGAACTGTTCCACATTGAACATGTTTTCAGATTTTTCAATATATGAATCAGTTATGGTGATTTCTTTCTTGTAACACTATTTTTCATATAGAATGGGTCTCTGGAAAGGGAAAGGGAAGAATATTTAGTATAACTATGGTGATATGAGGAACAGAAAATATAACTGAAAACTTTTGAAAAAATAACAATACAAATTTTTATACTTCAGAAATTGCCAAATGTTATTAGAACTCTGTATTCACTGATTCATTTTTGTAGTTATTCACTAACCTCTTTAATTCTAGAATTTCTCCACTCAATAACCTATAGTTTTTTAGGTTCAATTTTCTTTAGTTTTTTGAAAGCTGGGACAATATTTACCATTTTATAATTCTTTGATAGTTATTCTTCATTTGCTTGTTTATTTTTGGTTGATTATCTAGACTTTAGAAAATGAATAAAATGTTGAAAATGTAGATTAAATTTAAATGTATTGCACCTATATTTTCTGGGGGTGGGGGAGAGAGGAAGAAGAGGGGAGAACTAAGTATGGAGTATTTATTAGCTCATTCCTAGTTATCAAGTCCTATCTTTTGAGCCTCAATATCCCTAGTTATTTTAATTAATCCTCAAATTAAAACTGTCTAAAATTTTTTCAGACAAGCTTGTGTTTAATCATGATTCTCCACTTGTAAAATTTTGTTTAAATCCAAGATTCTATCTTTACATTTGACCCTACTGAATTTTATCTTATTAGCTTTAGAAAGGCAGTACTCTAGCTTTTCAAGATGTTTTTGTGTCCTGACTCTGTTATCAAGTATGCTAACTATTCCTTCTCTTTGTGAGTTAGTTAAAAAATTTGCTGAGGATGCCATCTATGCTATTATCCAAATCATTGATAAAAATGTTAAATGGGCTGAGCACAAATCCCTGGGGCACTATAGTCGAGAGCTCTTGCCAAGAGCCAATTCTTTTAAGTCCAGTCATTTTACCTGTTGCCAATATCATTAGTTCTGAATTTTGCCCTCTTTTCTACAATAGCATGAGATATTTTATCAAACAATTTGCTAAAATCTAGATACCTTAAATATTCAGAATTCCCTTGATCATCCGGTTTAGTAGCCCTGTTAAAAAAGGAAATAGGATTAGGCTGGCATGATTCATTCTTGGCAAAAACTTTTTGTAATCACTGATTCCTTTTTTTTAGTGGTTCACTAACTTCTTTTAATTCTAGAATTTCCCAAGAAGTTGAAATCAAACTCAATAACCTATAAAGTTTTTAGCTTCAGTTTCCTTTAATTTTTTGAAACTTGGGACAATGTTAATCCTTTTTATAATTCTTTAATCTTCTCTTATTCTTTATGTTTTTTCTCTGTTATCATTAACTGTGCCTTAGCAATTATAGCTACCAGTTCTTGAGTTATCCAAGGATATAGGTCATTTTGGCTAAGTAACTAAATTCAGGTACTATCACCTTACTTACTATGAATATCAGCTTCTTGCGAGCTATTTTTTCCCCTTTTTCTTTTACGTTCCAAAGTCACCTTCTTTGGGAAAGAAAAGAAAAACAAAATTATAGTAAAGTAGTTATTTTCTTGTTGTTGTTAATTTACATTGTCCCACAGACTACATGAAGTGATCTATCCTTTCTTTGAACCTTCCTTTTTCTCTAATATTGTTTCCTTTCCTCCCCTTTTTTCCCCTAAAAGTAATATTATTCAAATTTCAGGATGCATATAGGTTTAATGATTACTTCTAGTTGATAGCATATAAAACAAGTTAAGAGTTAAAGTTTTCCTAGCTATAAGATTCAGAGCTGAAAGAAAGATTCTACGTATAAATCACAGATCTTTTTAGTTCATTCTAATTGTCTATTATTGTTAAACATAAACACATTTTAACATTTGTGTTATAATTTCATTTTAAAATCTAAAATAAGCAACAAATAATATTTATTTAAATAACTAACTTAAATTATCTGATATATGAATGCTTACTAATATTTGTTTTCTCCCAAAGATAGATTTTTTTTTTCTTTAAGTCTCAGCTTTCCTTTTGTAAGAAAGCAAAAAATAAAGATAGGAAAATCTCTAAAAACATATTGGCATATTTGAGGGAGAAAAGAGATGGAGTTAAAAGTTTTCCCTCCAGTCTTACTCCTCCTTGCCCTTTTCCAGTCTGTTCTGGCTTATTAGTCATTTAAGTCAATCAACAAGCATAGCCTGAGGTACACATTGCTCCATATGGTATTAGATGAAGAGGGGAAGATAACCTCTGAAATATTTTTCTAGCTAGATTCACTTGTTCCACTGCATTCTCTAAATAAGGGCAGATACATTTTAAATATACTTTAAAAGTACATAAGGGACTCCAGTCTTTTAGTCCCTTCACAAAGTAGCCACAATTGTGAAGTAGTTATTAGATTGGCTTACAATGGTCTTCCCAGGGTGGGTGAGCAAGGGCCACCTCTGGAAAGTTCTTCAGGTACAAATATGATTCAGTCTTTGGGCACATTTGGAGATGACAAATGGTTGGTTGCTTCAAGTCATATAATGAAGAAGTGTTAAAAGTATTTGTAGTCTTTCTGGTATGATATAGCAAACTGGTTGATTTTCTGCTCTTATCTCTTCCGGTTCAGCACTTATTTTGGGTAAAGGAATCAAATATCTGATTTATAACTAATTTCTATTGCACATTGAGGACCTTTTTCTCATCTCTTTGTGGAGATTAAAATATTTTTTCAGTGGGAAAAAAAAAAAACATCACTTATTTTACACAAAAATAAACTGCATAGGAACAATTTTAAGGTCCAGCTTTTTTTTAGGACTATTAGCAGAAGACACAGAATCTTATTACTACCTTCTCTAGCCTTCTTGATGGACCACACTCATACATTCAAAAACCTCTGTCTATATAGGAGTTTTTGAACAACTTTGTCTCTGTCCATTGCCATCCTATCTGGAGCTATGAGATGTGGGATCCAATAATCAAAACAACTGGAAAGCAAAGGATATGCCTTTCTCTTCTCTTCTCTTCTCTTCTTCTCTTCTCTTCTCTTCTCTTCTCTTCTCTTCTCTTCTCTTCTCTTCTCTTCTCTTCTCTTCTCTTCTCTTCTCTTCTCTTCTCTTCTCTTCTCTTCTCTTCTCTTCTCTTCTTCTCTTCTCTTCTCTCTTCTGAGTCAGACTGAACCGACCAAATTAAGATTAATAAATGCCCATTAAGAGTTGTGATAGCAGAGTAGGTTTGTCCTAGGAAAAACACCAATATTCCAGCCCTGCAACAAGGGAATAGCCAAAGAAAAAGCTACTAAACTACTAAAGATTAAGCAAATTCTACTCTGGAGGTGATGGTCTTCTCAGACTATGTCTCACCACAATCCTTCTCCCCACCCTACCTCTTGATTTAATACTGAATATTTTTCCCTCCTTCCAAAAAGACCAAGTCTATCAGTTCTATAGTTGGAGTAAAATGCCTCTGCCAAGGAAAAGCAAACAGCCAGTAAACAGAGTAAGCCAGATTCTTATGAACCATGTTAACAGACTCTTCCAACCCATCCTACTAACCTTATAAATGAATTTATAATGGTTCCCCACCCACCCCACCACTGCCTTAACTGTTTTTTTTTTTTTAAAGCCCTTTTCTTTAGTTCAGTGATAAAAAAGAACAGAAAAAAGTATTTTTATTTTTGGTAAAGAAAAAAAATTAAATTAACTATTAAAGGATTAAGGTATGGCATAATAAATGAATATTTTGATCACTGAAAAAAGGGGAGAAATCCATTTATAAAAACTGCTAAAAATCTACATGAAGAAATACACAGCTATTTGATAGAATTTGAATTTCTTATTAGAAAGAAGGAAGGAAGGAAGGAAGGAAAGTAGGATATCTGTAATCTATCTCAGAAGGCACAGCTGGGAAAAATAAGATATTTAAGCCCTGAAATGGTTTGGGTCCAATTCAAGGTTTTACTGTTGGCTTTATTATGCATGAACCCAGGAGAACTTGCTGAATGTCCAGTCATAGCTCTTGGCTTATATTTTGGGGACTGGTAGGCCAAAACTTTTAAAGTTTTATCACTCTTGAATAATTCCAAGTCACTTCCTTCCTTCCTTCCTTCCTTCCTTCCTTCCTTTTTTCTTTCCTTCCTTCCTTCCTTTCTTCTTTCATTCTTCCTTCATCCAATAAACATTTATCACATATAGAAAGATATTCCCAAAACTTTGTCACCTTCTTCATATCCTCACTCCCTTTCTCTTCAGCTTCTTTTTGTGTCTGCTCCCATTAGAATGTAAGATCCTTGAAAGGAGAGACTATCAATGCCTGTCTCATAATTAGTGCTTAAGAAAGGTTTATTAAGGGAACCATTATTTTTCAGTTTCTTCTATAGCTAACAAATGCTATTGCTTTCCCTATTCCTGAGCAACTTTATGCTTTTTTATTGTTTTTGAACTCTTTGTGACTCCATTTGGTTGTTGGATTTTTTTTTTTTTTGGCAAGGATATTGAAGTTTTTTCAAAAGCATATTTTTATATAGAAAAAATAAAAAACAAAACAAAACACTGAGACCAATAAGGCAGCCAATAAGTGTCTAAAGCCATATTTGAATTGTCTTTCTGACCCCAGTGCCTGGTCTGTTATGTCAACTATCTACCTCAGATCAATCAAATGAATGAATGAATAAATAAATCCTTAAATACTTTCTTACAAAGCACATTGTTCAGCATTGAGGATACACATACAAAAGAAAGATAGTCCCTGCTCTTAAGGAGCTCATGTTTTAATGGGAGAGACAACAAGGAAGATTTCAGCACCAAGTAAGATGGAAAAGTCCCATGGTCCTTAGGGTGCAAAGTCAAAGCAGATATCAATGCCTCTTCTTTAATGCCTTTTCCACAAATAAAATTATATCAGTATCTCATGCTGAACTATTTGACATTTACACAAACTATTCACAATGGCTCACACTATCATTGGAACATCTGGCCTACAATTTATCATTGTTCCATGCTGCCTTTTTATAGTACCGAATGTGGATGATGATATTTTATTTGGAAAAAAAAAAAAGTACATAAATGTGTCTATAAGATTACATTTTTGAAAAAAAAAAAGATTTCATAGAAATTCAAAATGATTAGCTGCAAATGTATGTAAATTGTTTGGTCTAAGGGAACTAGCTATATTGCCCAAGTTCAATTCAATTAATTTCAACAACTATTTGCCAAGTATATACCATGTTCCAGAATCAGTACTAGATGCTACAAATGTAATGCTACAAAAAAGGATAGGCACTGCCTTCAAGAAGTTTACATTCATCAACTATTGCTTCTATTCATTTTTATTTGTTTATGTATTTTTCACTAAAAATTCAAGGATTCTGATTATTTGCTTTTATTTTATTCAAGAAACATCATTAGAAAAGTCTTTTTCAAAATAAAAACTTGTTGGAGTCCTGTAACTTGTCAATCTTTAGCACTTGTGAATCAGTAAGATCTGGCTACTGAGAGACACAGGGAACTAAGATTTCAAAAGAAACTGGTTTCTCTAAGATAGCATTCATTGTTTGTGTGTTTCTTTGGGAGGTTAAATACAGATGAGAGGGAGGATATGGTTGGTCAGGTTTACACAATGCAAGAGAGAAGTATATTCTTTATTTAATCAGAAAGCATCTTAAAATAATGTAGATCAAACTGTGGATTCTGTGCATAAGGCATACTGAAGTAAGGAATGGGAAAATAAGAGTATCATCAATTTTGCCCTTGCCATCAGGGATGGCTATAGCTATTTTACCTCTACTCTACGTAATTTTCTCATTGTTACTCCCATTTGGGGCAGGATCTATGACAGCAGTAGTGTTGAGTAGTTTCCCAGAGTGGTTAATCTTTCCTTTCCTGTTTTCTGGAATGTGCTGTGGAGGATATGGAATCCTTCCTTCAGCATGAATGCTCACTTCTCCTTTCTCACAAGATCTCAGCTCTCTGAATCTTGTCAGAGATATAGTCCTAGCCCTTATGAATGTTGAATATGAATAAATTGAGAATTTCTGTCCTGTTCAACAAGCATCTGGCTTCGCTGCACTCTAAATATTCAGTAAAGAAGTATTATTAGATATGCCTCTGACATATGTGATCCATGCTATATCAAGCTACTTGTCTCAGCTTACTTGAGGTAAGTTATTTTACTGAAAACCTGAAGAACCTATTGTTTCACAGACTTTAGAACCTGGAGAATGTTTTACTCCTTTATGAGAGAAAAACAGAGTCAGACATACCTGAATGACACATGTTTATATCATATGGTTGTTTTGTTACAAACACAATAACCTAGATTTTTATTGGCATAGAGAATTCTCAGTGAGGAAACTTCTAATACCCCTATAGATTAACATCTGTCCTGAAATTTATAATCTTAGAGAAAGGTCTAGAACACTAAGAACTGCCTTGCCCAGGATTATATTGCAGTTATATGTCATAGATGGGACTTAAACTTTTTTTTGTTTTTCATTATTTCATGCTTCCCCTGAAGCTGCCCATTTAAGATTAGTCCAAGAAGGCTGAGCATATGGTCCTAGGTGAGAACCTGGACAAAACTTGTTGTGGCTCTCTGAATATAGTGAATTCTGCAGGATACAAGCCCAATGGAATAGGCAAACTGGCATTAATACACCAATCACCTGTGACCAACTAACAGGTGTAGGTTCTTATGCAGACACTTCAGCACAGATTAATTATCCCATAGCAGCATATGAGCAAATTGCTTCTGCTGCTATCAAAGCATGGGGCTTTATCCCAGGTAAACAGGACAAAGCAGAAGCCTTCATGAAAATAGCAGAAGGTCCATATGAACCCTTTGCTGATTTTGTGGGACATCTGCAGACAGCTGTCAAACAAACTATTGGTGAAAATGCAGCAATAGAAATTATGATAAGGCAGCTTGCTAAAGAAAATGCTAATGAGGTTTGTAAAAAGATTATACTAGGACTACACAAGGATGCTCCTTTAGAAGAGATCATAAGACACTGTGCCACAGTGGGTACAAATGCCTTTTATACCCAGGCTATGATGCAAACTTCCCAAGATCCGAACATGGGAAGAAAGGGTCCCTTTTGACAAGAGACATGTCAATGCTTTCATTGTGGTAAAGTAGGGCATCTGACAGCTCAATGTTGGCATAGAGACAGAGTGAGAAAACAGGGTGGAAGAACAAGATGGAAAACCCAATGTCCCAAATGCAACAGAGGCTTCATTTGGCAAATGGATGTGACCCATTATAAATCTTTTGGTCATCTGTCTTTTATCCATGTTGTAGTGGACACCTTTTCAGGATTCACTTTTGCAATACTAGCAGCAAAGAGGCAGCCCCAGTGGTCACTGAATTTCTTATACAAGGATTTGCATTTATGGGTGTGCCACAAGCAATAAAAACAGATAATGGACTTACATTTTGCACACTTTTATTCACAGTATAAGATTTTAAACACCACTGGCATACCCTTTAATCCTCAAGGACAGACAATAGTAGAGAGGAGAAACAGAGACATTAAGACATTCCTCCAAAAACAAAAGAAAGAGGGAGCCACGGATAACCCTAGAGAACTTCTAAATTTAGCTCTTTATACAATTAACTTCTTGATTTTTCACAAAGATGCACTGGCTCCTGTAGACAGGTTTTATAACCCAGTAGAAGGGCAGTGTCCAGTGCAAACAGCTCCACTATCTTTAGATAATCTCCAGGTGATGTGGAGAGATCCAGAAAGTTGTGAATGGAAGGGACCAGATAGGTTAACTGCTTGAGGGAGAGGGTTTGCTTATATCTCTACAGATGGAAAAGGAATCAGATGGGTGCCAATGAGTCTTATTTGCCTTGTTCATCAGAGAGAGATGGAGAAGACCCTTGAAATGAAGGAGAAGACCCAAGAAACATCAGGTGTTTCCATCACTGATTGTGCCCACCATTGAAAGAGCACAGCAGTTATGGTAATTGATTCATGGATGTCAAAAATTGTTAATAAAACTGATGCAGGACTTGAAAACCCTCATTGCATTTCCTGAGATATGATAAGATTGTTGTAGCATTTGAAAACCCTCAGGAATCATTGGATTCCCTGAAACATTATGAGATTGTTGCAGGACTTCAAAATCTGCAGGAATCATTGGATCCTTTGACGCATGAAGCAATGGACAGTAGATTGATTTTGGACTATGTCTTGGCTGCTGAAGGAGACATATGTGTTATTGTTATTTATATACCCTCCTTCTAGGACATATAGAAATCTTTTACAATTCCATGTTGATTCATATTATTTATTATATCACTATTTGCTTGTACAATTCCTGTTTGTAACACCACATTGAGCCTCATCAGCTGTAGGGAGAGTCATCACTGCTATCCTGTGTTTTATTGAAATGTGCTTGTGTAATACCTCCCATGCTGATGGATTTCTAATATACCTGTTTCTAGTAAGACCCTTCATCCCAGAAACCTGCTAACAATATCTAGTTTGACTCCTCACTTCTGAGAAGTTGGGGGTGGGGGGTGTATGATTGTTTCCTTTTTGGTGTTTTCATCCCCTTTTCTGAGAAGTCAGGGAGGATGTGATCACTTCCTTTTTAGAGTTTTCACCTCCCTGAGAAGTCAGGGAGGGCGTGACTACCTGTGTTCTAAAACAAAAGAAAGTGGGAGTTGTAGAGGGCTGAAACTCCAAAAAGGTATGCTTGAATCAGACAATTGAGCACTTAAAGCTAATTACCTATTCCATGTGAGATAATGACTCTATTAGCATATATTTAGATAAATGGCTCTTATCACCATTGGTGCTTGCTGAAAGTTGGTGTTAAGATAATCATAGTCAAGGATTGGAGGGTTCAGGGAAAGAGGCCAGAGTGACTTGATGTCAGGACAAGGATGAAAGAGGCTGACTCTGGACTCTAGAATCCAGGATACATCTTTGGCAAGCCTCATGGCAGTTTGCCTGCCTCCTTCACTTCTCCCCCTAAAGATCAAGGACTTTAATTTATCCTGACTCTGGCTGACCCCAAGGCCCTCCAGGGAGCTAGCCCATATTCTGTAGGGGATAACCCAAGAAAATTGTCAGAGCAGAGAGATGGAGTGTCTTGTATAGGGAACACCCAGGAGGTCAATGTCACTGTATCAAAGAGAATAAGTCAGAGAATAGATATAAAAAGAGTGCAAAGATGAATTATGAAGAGATTTAAAAGCAGAACAGTATTTTGTATTTAATCTTGCAGATGAGAGAGTCATTTAAGTTTATTGAATAGTGGGGGTGAAAGTGTGAGATGATGAGGGTCTAACCAACACATAGTGGCAGAGGAGAGAAGTAACAAACAATTATTACTTACAAGTAATCTCTATCCAATACAATATACATAGAGATTTTAAAAAGAATAATGATGCATATTCAAGAGTTGTTGTAAAGATCAAAAACAACAACAACAACAACAACAACTAACCTTGACAACAGCTTGAATATGGAGGAGTGAGAGTGGGAAATTAGAGATGACTCCTAAATTATAAGTCCGAAGGATTAATATGATGGTGTTTCTTTGCATGTAATGGTGGGATTGGGTTATATGGGGGAATAATGAGTTCCATTTGGGGCATGTTTATTTTAAGATAACTACAAAAATACAATTTGAGATGTCTGAGAAACATTTGGAAATAAGATTCTCGATCAGCAGAGAGATTGCTATAAAACTATAAGATTTGAGAATCAGCATTTAGGATGGTAAAGAATCCCGAGAAGCTAATGAGAATATCATCAAGAGAAGAGAGCCTAAGACAGAACCCTGAGGGATACCTGCAGTTAGAGAGTATGATCTGGTTAAGCATCAATTCCTCCATTTCCCCTCTTCTGTACTTGGTATTAGTCCACATGGCAATTATAATCTACCATAAACCAGACACTTAAAATGATCATTTTGGAAATTCTCTCTTCCTTTGTCCAATATACTTATGCCCTGATCTCTTCCAATATCACTTTGCAATATAAGATTGCAAATCTAATATAAGATTAGGTTTTTCTTGAAGGGTGGGGGTTCTTCACTTTTGAATACTGACATCCTTTTTTTGTTTTTAGTTGTACATAATCAATTAATTATACAAAATGAGAATCTATGGGTAGGTTGTTACTTTTACTGAAGATAATATTATAGACTTATATTAATCCCTCCCAAGACAGCTCATTTTCCTTTTTTATTTTTAAAGTATCCCCATTATTCTTGTCACCCAGTTCTACAGCTCTGTAGGATTCCTAACTTTTCACTTTTATGCCCCTAGCATCTTGTTTTTTCTCTCTCTACATTTCTCACATTTGACTCCTTTTCACTTCTCAAGTAGTTGTTGGAAAATCATTGAAATTTTCAGAGTACCTTCCGGTTAAGATGGCGGAGAGGAGGCTCACAGTTGCATAAGCTCCGCGCTTTCTCTCACTATCCACTTCATTACAAGCCTCTGAATCAATGCTTGACTGAAAAAAACCCACAAATAGTTACCAAGAGAAGCCATCCTTGAGATCCGCCAAGAAAGGTCTGTCTTTACTGGAGGGCTGGGGCGGTTTTAGATCGGGCGCAGGCAGCGGGCAGCGGCAGTGAGGGCACAGGAGCAGACTGGAGAGGGGGTGGGGAGTGATCGCAGCCGTCTCTGCGGGGAGAGCTTCGCTACAGGTTTGGAACCTGCAGCAAGTCAGCAGCCCAGCAGAGAAGCTAAAAACACCGGGGCTGAAGAATACAACCCCAAACAGCAGGAGTCTCTCGGGACCTGGCCGCCCCCCCCCCTTCCCCCCCCTCAGTGACTCAGCACGCTTTGGGATCTCAGAGCGCAGGCGCAGCACAGTCCTGCTAGTGCCTCACTGCTGCCCCCTGCAGTCTGTAGAGGAAGCTCGATAACACACCCAGCCCCCCCCCCAAAGAAAGACTCCAGTTTTTTCTGTTTTTCTTTGGTAGTTTGTCTCTGATTAATAGACAGAATGAACAAGAAGCTGAAGAGGACTTTAACCCTTGACAGCTTCTACACAGATAGAGAGCAGACTCTAAATCCTGAGGAGACTAAAAACAGGCAGTCCCCAGGTGAATCCCCAAAGGAGGAGATCGTCTGTTCCTCAGCACAGATGAACCTCATAGAAGTGATTAAAAAGGCTCTCACAAGGGAGCTAGAAGAAAAATGGGGAAAGCAGAGTGAGGCTTGGGAAAAGGAGAGGGAGGCTTGGCAAAAGAGCCTGGAGAAAGTTAAAGAGAGAGTGGATAAAGAAGTAAAATCCTTGAAAAATAGGATTAGTGAACTGGAAACAGAAAACAGCTCTCTAAAAAACAAAATTGGCGAAATGGAAAAAAATTCCACAGAACAAAAGAACTCAATTGGACAATTAGAGAAAGATTTTAAAAAAGTGAGTGAAGAGAATACTTCACTGAAAATCAGAATTGAACAAGTGGAATTGAATGACTCGAGGAGACAAGAAGAATCAGTCAAGCAAATCCAAAAAAATCAAACAATGGAGAAAAATGTGAAATACCTTCTGGGGAAGACAACAGACCTGGAAAACAGATCCAGGAGAGACAATCTGAGAATCATTGGACTCCCAGAAAAACATGATGAAAAAAAGAGCCTGGACACTGTCTTCCAGGAAATTATCAAAGAGAACTGCCCAGAAGTCATAGGAACAGAGGAAAAAATAAACATTGAAAGGATTCATCGATCACCCACTGAAAGGGATCCTAAAATCAAAACACCAAGGAATATAGTGGCCAAATGCCAGAACCCTCAGATGAAAGAAAAAATATTGCAAGCGGCTAGAAAAACCCAATTCAAGTATCAAGGAGCCACAATAAGGATCACCCAGGATCTGGCAGCATCCACATTAAAAGATCGAAGGGCCTGGAATATGATATTCCGAAAGGCTAAGGAACTTGGTATGCAACCAAAAATAACTTACCCAGCGAGAATGAGCATCTTTTTCCAGGGAAGAAGATGGACATTCAATGAAGTAAGCGAATTTCATCTATTTCTGATGAAAAAACCAGAACTTAACAAAAAGTTTGATCTACAAATATAGAACTCAAGAGAAATCTAAAAAGGTAAAGATTAATCTTGGGAACTATATTTTGACTATATAGATGTATAAAGAATACATGTATACCTTGTTCTAGAAATTGATGTGGAAAGGACATTGTACCAGAAAAAGGGTAAAGTGGGGGTTGTACATCTCATGAAGAGGCATAGGAAACCTATTATATCTGAGAGAAAGAATGGAGGGGGATGAATATAGTGGGTATCTTACTGCCTTCAGAATTGGCTTTAAGTGAAAAATCTTAAGACATATTCAATCTATGGTGAAACTTCTCCCATCTCATTGAAAAGTGAGAAGGGAAAAGTGGAAAGGGAAGGAATAAGCTAAGCGGAAGGGAATACGGGAACTGGGAGGGAAAGGGGTAAGATAGGGGGAGGAACTCTAAGGCGGGGGGAGGGACACTAAAAAGGGAGGGCTGTGAGAAGCAAGGGATGCTCACAAGCTTAATACTTGGAAGGGGGGGAAAGGGGAAAGAAGGGAGGAAAGCATAAACCGGGGTTAACAAGATGGCAAGTAATACAGAATTGGTCATTCTAACCATAAACGTGAACGGGGTAAACTCCCCCATAAAGAGGAAGCGGTTAGCAGAATGGATTAAAAGCCAGAATCCTACAATATGTTGTTTACAGGAAACACACCTGAAGCGGGGAGATACATGCAGGTTAAAGGTAAAAGGTTGGAGCAAAATCTACTATGCTTCAGGTGAAGTCAAAAAAGCAGGGGTAGCCATCCTGATCTCAGATCAAGCTAAAGCAAAAAGTGACCTAATTAAAAGAGATAAGGAAGGACACTATATCTTGCTAAAGGGTAGCATGGATAATGAAGCACTATCTATATTAAACATATATGCACCAAGTGGGGTAGCATCTAAATTCTTAAAAGAGAAACTAAGAGAGCTGCAAGAAGAAATAGACAGTAAAACTATAATAGTGGGAGATCTTAACCTTGCACTCTCAGAATTAGATAAATCAAACCACAAAATAAATAAGAAAGAAGTCAAAGAGGTAAATAGAATACTAGAAAAGTTAGATATGATAGATCTCTGGAGAAAATGTAATGGAGACAGAAAGGAATACACTTTCTTTTCAGCAGTTCATGGAACCTATACAAAAATTGACCATATATTAGGACATAAAAACCTCAAACTCAAATGTAGTAAGGCAGAAATAGTAAATGCATCCTTTTCAGACCACGATGCAATGAAAATTACATTCAACAAAAAAGCAGGGGAAGTAGACCAAAAAATAATTGGAAACTAAATAATCTCATACTAAAGAATGATTGGGTGAAACAGCAAATCATAGACATAATTAATAACTTCACCCAAGAAAACGATAATAATGAGACATCATACCAAAATGTATGGGATGCAGCCAAAGCGGTAATAAGGGGAAATTTCACATCTCTAGAGGCCTATTTGTATAAAATAGAGAAAGAGAAGGTCAATGAATTGGGTTTGCAATTAAAAATGCTAGAAAAGGAACAAATTAAAAACCCCCAGTCAAACACTAAACTTGAAATTCTAAAAGTAAAAGGTGAGATCAATAAAATTGAAAGTAAAAAAACTATTGAATTGATTAATAAAACTAAGAGTTGGTTCTATGAAAAAACCAACAAAATAGACAAACCCTTAGTAAATCTGATTTAAAAAAGGAAAGAGGAAAATCAAATTGTTAGTCTTAAAAATGAAAAGGGAGAACTCACCACTAACGAAGAGGAAATTAGAGCAATAATTAGGAGTTACTTTGCCCAACTTTATGCCAATAAATTCGACAACTTAAATGAAATAGAAAAATACCTCCAAAAATACAGCTTGCCCAAACTAACAGAGGAAGAAGTAAATATCCTAAACAGTCCCATCTCAGAAAAAGAAATAGAACAAACTATCAATCAACTCCCTAAGAAAAAATCCCCAGGACCAGATGGATTTACATGTGAATTCTACCAAACATTTAAAGAACAATTAACTCCAATGTTATATAAACTATTTGAAAAAATAGGGATTGAAGGAGTCCTACCAAACTCCTTTTATGACACAGATATGGTACTGATACCTAAACCAGGTAGGCTGAAAACAGAGAAAGAAAATTATAGACCAATCTCCCTAATGAATATTGATGCTAAAATCTTAAATAAAATATTAGCAAAAAGATTACAGAAAATTGTCACCAGGATAATACACTATGACCAAGTAGGATTTATACCAGGAATGCAGGGCTGGTTCAATATTAGGAAAACTATTAGCATAATTGACTATATCAATAACCAAACAAACAAAAACCACATGATCATCTCAATAGATGCAGAAAAAGCATTTGATAAAATCCAACATCCATTCCTAATAAAAACACTTGAGAGCATAGGAATAAATGGACTTTTCCTTAAAATAGTCAGGAGCATATATTTAAAACCATCAGTAAGCATCATATGCAATGGGGAAAAACTGGAACCTTTCCCAGTAAGATCTGGAGTGAAGCAAAGTTGTCCACTATCACCATTATTATTTAATATCGTATTAGAAACACTAGCCTCGGCAATAAGAGTCGAAAAAGAAATAAAAGGAATTAGAGTAGGCAATGAGGAAACCAAACTATCACTCTTTGCAGATGATATGATGGTATACCTAGAGAACCCCAGAGATTCTACCAAAAAGCTATTGGAAATAATTCATAATTTTAGCAAAGTAGCTGGCTACAAAATAAATCCCCATAAATCCTCAGCATTTTTATACATCACCAACAAAACCCAACAGCAAGAGATACAAAGAGAAATTCCATTCAGAATAACTGTTGATACCATAAAATATTTGGGAATCTATCTACCAAAGGAAAGTCAGGAATTATATGAGCAAAATTATAAAAAAGTCTCCACACAAATAAAGTCAGACTTAAATAATTGGAAAAATATTAAGTGCTCTTGGATCAGCCGAGCGAACATAATAAAGATGACAATACTCCCTAAACTAATCTATTTATTTAGTGCTATACCAATCAGACTTCCAAGAAAATATTTTATTGATCTAGAAAAAATAACAACAAAATTCATATGGAACAATAAAAAGTCGAGAATCTCAAGGGAATTAATGAAAAAAAAAATCAAATGAAGGTGGCCTAGCTGTACCTGATCTAAAATTATATTATAAAGCAGCAGTCACCAAAACCATTTGGTATTGGCTAAGAAATAGATTAGTGGATCAGTGGAAAAGGCTAGGCTCACAAGACAGAATAGTCAATTATAGCAATCTAGTGTTTGACAAACCCAAAGCCCCTAACTTCTGGGAAAAGAATTCATTATTTGATAAAAACTGCTGGGATAATTAAAAATTAGTATGGCAGAAATTAGGCATGGACCCACACTTAACACCATATACCAAGATAAGATCAAAATGGGTCTATGACCTAGGCATAAAGAACGAGACTATAAATAAATTAGAGGAACATAGAATAGTTTATCTCTCAGACTTGTGGAGGAGAAAGAAATTTGTGACCAAAGATGAACTAGAGACCATTACTGATCACAGAATAGAAAATTTCGATTACATCAAATTAAAAAGCTTTTGTACAAATAAAACTAATGCAAACAAGATTAGAAGGGAAGCAACAAACTGGGAAAACATTTTCACAGTTAAAGGTTCTGATAAAGGCCTCATTTCCAAAATATATAGAGAACTGACTCAAATTTATAAGAAATCAAGCCATTCTCCAATTGATAAATGGTCAAAGGATATGAACAGACAATTTTCAGAGGATGAGATTGAAACTATTACCACTCATATGAAAGAGTGTTCCAAATCATTATTGATCAGAGAAATGCAAATTAAGACAACTCTGAGATACCACTACACACCTGTCAGATTGGCTAAGATGACAGGAAAAAATAATGATGAATGTTGGAGGGGATGCGGGAAAACTGGGACACTAATGCATTGTTGGTGGAGTTGTGAACGAATCCAACCATTCTGGAGAGCAATCTGGAATTATGCCCAAAAAATTATCAAATTGTGCATACCCTTTGATCCAGCAGTGTTTCTATTGGGCTTATATCCCAAAGAAATACTAAAGAAGGGAAAGGGACCTGTATGTGCCAAAATGTTTGTAGCAGCCCTGTTTGTAGTGGCTAGAAACTGGAAAATGAATGGATGCCCATCAATTGGAGAATGGCTGGGTAAATTGTGGTATATGAATGTTATGGAATATTATTGTTCTGTAAGAAATGACCAGCAGGATCAATACAGAGAGGACTGGCGAGACTTACATGAACTGATGCTAAGTGAAATGAGCAGAACCAGGAGATCATTATACACTTCGACAACGATATTGTATGAGGACATATTTTGATGGAAGTGGATTTCTTTGACAAAGAGACCTGAGTTTCAATTGATAAATGATGGACAAAAGCAGCTACACCCAAAGAAAGAACACTGGGAAACGAATGTAAACTATCTGCATTTTTGTTTTTCTTCCCGGATTATTTATACCTTCTGAATCCAATTCTCCCTACGCAACAAGAGAACTGTTCGGTTCTGCAAACATATATTGTATCTAGGATATACTGCAACATATCCAACATATAAAGGACTGCTTGCCATCTAGGGGAGGGGGTGGAGGGAGGGAGGGGGAAAAAAATCGGAACAGAAACGAGTGTCAATATAATGTAATTATTAAATAAAAAATTTAAAAAAAAAAAAAAAAGAAAGAAATTTTCAGAGTACCAAACATAGACAAAAGTGGTTTTTATAAGTTTTAGAGAGAATTTCCTCATAGAGAATTCCCTATGCCAGCAAAATCACACATCTGGTTCAGATAAAACAAAAATGTTATATGACACAAAATACAGTATAATGACTATGTTATTATAAAATTATATTACATATATTAATATATCACATATATAATAGATATTATAATATATCAATATATTATTATATATCATATATGATATATTATTATAAAATATTAATATTTTTCCTGTTTCTTTTTCATTAAGTAGGGAAGAGTTAATTGTCACAAATTCCTGGAATACTTTCAGTTTATTCAGAGGAATGACAATTATAGAATATTAGAATTAGGTGTGTCCTTTGCAATCATCTAGTACAACTAGATCATTTTAGAGATGAGATTACTGAGTATTGCTTAAGATCACACAAATAGTAAATGATAGGGTCTAGTTCAGTACCTTGTACCTCTTGTCTGGATTTTTATTGGTATCCCTGGTTTGTCCTTAACTACTCTAATCCAGCAAAGTTGTCAAAGTGATTGCCTATAGGATGCTAAATGGCACTGTGGGTAGAGCACCAACTCTGGCTGGAATCACGAAGTCTTTAGTACAAATCCAGTCATAGAAACCTATTAGCTATGGGACCTTGGACAAATTATAAAGACTTCATTTGCCTCAGTTTCCTCATGTGTAAAAGAGCAGCTACTCCATGAAGTTGTTGTAAGGATAGATCAAATGAGAAACAAATTGCAAAGGCTTAGCATGGTGTCTGGACATAGTAAATGCTATAAGCTAGGTTTGATCATGTCACTCAGTAAATTCTAGTGGCTCCTTTTTGATTTTATGATGAAATACAAATTCCTGTGTCATTTAAAGCCCTACATAACCTGCCTCAACTTACCTTCCAGGCCTTATTAGTAATTTTCTGTCTTATATTCTATAATCCAGGAAAAAAAAATAACATTATTGGTGTTCTTCACAATCTTACAAAAATAATGACTAAAATACCCATTGAAAAAAGATGTCATCCAGTAAACATAACTCTGTAAAGAAAGAAGAATGGATTTATACTGAAAACTTTCTGCTGAGTTGAAAAGACAGAATATTTGCTTGCTTTTTTTTTTTTTGCATCATAGTTGAATATCTACACATAAAGGAACATAACTTCTGCTAAAAAGCTATTCTGATCACTGACAGTTATCTACTTATTATATTACATATCTTTCAGTTAGAAACTATCTTTTAAAAAGAAGCAATTTATTTCTTGGCTAACTACATTTATCAACTGAACTTAATACATATTACTAACAAACAATTTTTCCCTACAAGTGTGCCTGATTCAATAAAACATACATAGGGATTTTAAAAAGAATAATGATGCATATTCAATTACTTTTGTTCTTTTATGACATTAAAAAAGCATTAATAAATAAAATTTGCTTTTAATAAATTTGGTATTAATAAATAAAATAGTTAATAATAGAAATAAATTTATAATATCATTCATTTTATTATATCATTCCTTTTAACTTTAATTTTGTGTATATATTAAAATGTATATATTATTAGTAAAATGGTACATGTATATAATTTCAAAATCATCATATATGCACAAATACATATAAATGCAAATATACACATTCAGAGAGAGAGAGAGTGAAGAAGACAGATGTAGATTGAGAGAAAGAGACAGACACAAAGATAGAGAAAAAATGAATTTTCACTAAAATTGCTATACAAGTAAATAAATTGGGTCCACTATTCTAGGGACTATAATAAGTCTTCATATCTTTCACAAATTCAATACTACATTTTGTTTTAAACTCTAAATTACTTTAGCTGAAAGAAATTTCCAGGCATTAGATGCTAAAAAAAAAAAAAAAAAAAAAAACCAAAAAAAAAAAAAAAACAACTATTGGCAAAATACTCAAGTACTAAATATACTCAAAGCTTAGATGATTTTAGAGAAGACTGATAACAAATTATGGACTGAACTTGGGTATGATTTACAGAAAAACTTGGCTATGGCAACACATGAAAGAAAAATACAAACTAGGCCAGAAGAGATTCTGTGCAGCCCCTTCTGCTTCTGAAGTGACAGTGATAGAGAAAGGACAAGGAGATAAAGAGTACCATCGAAAGAACTGAATCATCCAATGTTTATATTGTCACTATGAATGAAATTGTTAGGCAAAAGAAAGTTGCAGCTCCATAGGAAGATTCTCCTTGGAAAAACAAATAAAATTATTTAACACTCAATAAGTTTCAGTGGCTCCTTCTTGACTCCAAGGTAAAATACAAACACCTCTGACCTTCAAAGATATTCATAACCTGCCTCCACCTAACTTTTACATGTAGAGATTTTTTGATTTTGCCATGATCCAGAAAATCTTAAATTCCTTTATTCATCACAAACTTCGATTAATCAATCTTATTCTATCCTTTACTTCTCCAAAATCTTTTTTCCCCTCATTCTCATCCTCTTAGGGCTTTCTTAGACATTGTCCATTAACATTATCTCTTTTTCCAGTTTTATCCCCTTTGTGAAGAAGTTCAGCTCTGTGTTTCCCTTTACTTTAAAATTTTTTGCCCTATTGTTATGGGCCAGAACTCTGAAATTGAAACAAAGGATTCTTACAATGTACTAAGTCAGTGAAATTGATTGAGACAATAGTTATCTAATTTAGCATGGTTCAGTATGATTGATTTAATCCTACAAGGAGATGTTATAGGCCAGAACTTGAAACAAGGTACTAAGTGGAATTACTAAGTGGAATTAAGGAGACAATGGTTAAATCTAGTTTAGTATTGGTTTAAGCTTACAACAAATAATGGTTTCCCAGTGATATAATGACTGGTGTATACTCAATGTGAAGTATATCAGGGAGAAGCTCTCAGGGCCAGAAAGGACAAGCACATTAGAAGCTTTTGGAGGCTGAGACAGATTCATTCCATCTTCCACCTTTGTGGTGGCTGGAGGCTGAAGCACAAACCTTTGGATAGTTGGAGAGGTTCAGAAGCCAGAGAAGGCAGGAGGGAGCTCAAGCTCTCGAAACCAAGGAAAGAGATAGGCCTCCAGAAAAACTAGCTGAGCCCCAGGTGAAGGACACAAGACTTTGAAGGAGACAATAAAGCATTTGGACTTTAACACCTGGCTGCACTTGTGGTGATTACTACACTGAAACAAAGGCTGCCTCCAGAGACTCCAAGAAAACCTCAACAGAGAACATTACATTTTAAAGAGAATATTACACATTATCTTTTGACTTTATGCTTTGTCAAATTTTAAATCTAGATTGCTTCTGTCATCTGCTTTTTACTCTATTAATTATGCTTCTGAATAAAGATGGAGTAAGGTGCAGCCAAGATGGTGGAGAAAAAAGCAGGGACTCACATAAGCTTTCCCAAATTCTTCTCCAAACAACTTTAAGTCATACTTTAAAATAAATTCTGGAGTATCAAAACTCACAAAAGGAAGGGGTAAAATAATTTTCTAGCCCAAAACAGCTTAGTAAGTTGGAAAAAAGGTCTATTGCCTTAGAATTAGTGAAAGTCATGCTCTAGCTAGCAAACCAGAATCAGGCCTTGGGAGCACTTGAATCAGCAGAGACAGCAGTGACTTTTAGAACTCTCAGTCCACATAAACAATTCTCAGTCCAAGTAAAGATCAAGTAATTGGTCATAAAAAGATTACGATGGTCCCTTTTCTCCCATGGACTTGTTGCATTGCCCATATGCAGATCTGGGTCAATCCTAGGTCAAATATTCAGGGCAAAGAAGAACATTAGCATACCATATTTTGTGACTGCAATAGACCAAGGACTCTTGGAACAGTTCCAAGATAGAAAAGAGTGTTTGTGGTCCTTTACCAATTACAGCAAAGACCAGTAGAGCCAGTAGAGTAGTAAATACACCTCTCTTTAGATCACACAATCTTGAAAAAACTGAAAACTTATAGACCCTCAAAACTAGCTTTGAAATATAGCTTTGAAGAACTAGCTTTGACTATAGAAAGTTACAATGGTGACAGAGAAGATCAAAACACAAACTCAGAAGACAACAAAGTTAAAACTGCTACATCCAAAACTAGGTGTCAGCTCTAAAAAAAGAAGAAGAAGAAGAAGAAGAAGAAGAAGAAGAAGAAGAAGAAGAAGAAGAAGAAGAAGAAGAAAAGAAAGAAGAAGGAAGAATAAGAAGAATCCCTGGAAGAGCTCAAGAAGGATTTTAAAAACTCAAGAGAAGTAGAAGGAAAATTGGGGAAATAAATGATAATAATGCAAAAAACTCATGGAAAATAAGTCAACAACTTGATAAAAAAAGGCACAAAAATCATAGAAAGTACCATCTTAAAAAGCCAAAAAATAAAAGAGTCACAATTCAATAAAGTCAATTCAATAAATAGCAGAATGGTTTGAAAAGTATAATTGGCTAAGTGGGAAAATATATTTGCCAAAGAGAAGAATTTAAAAGAAAAGCAAAATTGGCCAAGTAGGAAAAGATATACAAAATTCCTTTTTTAAAAAAGTAGAATTATACAAATGGGAAATGATACAAAAACTCAATGAAGAAAATAGTTCTTTAAAAATTAGAATGGGGTAAATGGAAGCTAATGACTACATGAGTCAACAAGAAACAATAAAACAAAAAAGAATTAATAAAGAAGAAAATGTGAAATACTTCATTGGAAAAACAACTGCCATAATTATTTACTTACTTACTTAATTTGTTTAATGAAGAAGAGAACATTTAAAAAATTATTGTATTATCTGAAAGCCATGATAAAAAACAAACAAACAAACAAAAAAGAGCATAGACACCATATTTTAAGAAACTGTCAGGGAAACTACCCTGATATACTAGAACCAGAGGATAAAAGAGAAATGGAAAGATTCCACTGAACTTCTCCTGAAAATGATTCCAAAATGAAAACTCCCTGGAATACTGTAAATCTTACATCTTCCTAGTCAAGAGAAAATATCAGATTGGCTAATATGATCCCCTCAAAATTGACACATGTTGGAGGGGATGTAGGAAAATTGAGACACTAATGCACTGTTGGTGGAATTGTAAACTGATTCAATTATTCTGAATCACAATTTGGAGCTATATCCAAAGGACAATAAAGCTATGCATATTTTTTGGCTCAGAAATACCACTATTAGGTCTGTATGCCAAAGAAATTTTTTTTCAGAAAGAAAAAGGACCTATATTTACCACAAAAAAAAATCATTGCAGCTCTTTTTCTGGAAGCAAAGAATTGAAAATTTAGGGGATACCTGACAATTAGGGAATGGCTAAACAAATTGTGCCAGATAATTGTGATGGGATACTCAAGTACCATAAGAAATGATGAGGAGAGTGCTCTCAGGAAAAGCTGGACTTAAATGAATTGATGCAAAGTGAAATAAGCAGAACCAGGAGAAAACTGTATATCATAACACCAATATTATAGGATGATCAACTGTGAATAAGAACTATTTTTAATAATACAATGATCCAAGACAATTCTGACAGACTTATTGATAAAAACTATCCATCTCTGGAAAAACAACATATGGAATCTGAATACACATCAAAGCATTATTTTTAAAAGTCTTGTTTTCTTTTTTTTAGTCTCTTTTCTTTCATAACGTGACTAATATGGATACATTTTTTGCATGACTGCCCATGTTGTTGTTATTCATTCTCAAAGAAGACCAAATGATATCATTATGTTTTAGTCAAGGTATAGTGTATTCAATCGTGGTTGATCAATCCCAAAAGGTTCTATTACAGACTGGGCACAAATAGTCCATGTGAACATTTAGAGGAAAGATGTCTATAAATTTGCTTATCTCACATTTCTTTTGAGCAACCAAAATTTTGCTTCATTGATAGAACATAATACTTTCTTTTTTTTTTTTTATTCACTTTGTTGTTAATGCTTAGTATATTTTTCTTTTTTTATTATTATAGCTTTTTATTGACAGAACATATGCATGGGTAATTTTTCAACATTGACCCTTGCAATCACTTCTGTTCCACTATTTCCCTTCCTTCCCTCTACTCCCTCCCCTAGAGGGCAGTCAGTCTCATACATGTTAAACATGTTAAAGTATATCTTGAATACAATATATGTGTACATATTTATGCACTTGTTGCATTAAAAAAAATCAGATTCAGGAAGGTAAAAATAATGTGGGAAGAAAAACAAAAATGCAAGCAGTCCACACTCATTTCCCAGTGTTCTTTCACTGGGTGCAATTGGATCTGTTCATCACTGATCAATTGGAACTGAAGTGGATTCTCTCATTGCCGAAAATAGCCACTTCCATCAGAATAAATCCTCATGTAGTATTGTTGTTAAAGTATATAATGATGTCCTAATTCTGCTCATTTCACTTAACATCATTCACTTGGAGAGTTCTGTAAGTCTCTCTAAGCCTTTCTGAAATCATCCTGCCGGTCATATCTTGCAGAGCAATAATATTCCATAATATTCATATATCATAATTTACTCGGCCATTCTCCAAGTGATGGGCATCCATTCAATGTCCAGTTTCTAGTCACTACAAAAAGGGCTGCCACAAACATTTTTGCACATAAAGGATTCTTTCCCTTTTTTAAATATCTTTTGGGATATAAGCTCAGTAGTAACACTGCTGGATCAAAGGATATGCACAATTTGATAACTTTTTGAACATAGTTTCAAATTATTCTCCAGAATGGTTGGATCCATTCACAACTCCACCAAAAATGCATCAGTGTCCCAGTTTATCCACATCCCCTCCAACATTTGTCATTAACTTTTCCTGTCATCTTAGTCAATCTGGCAGGTGTGTACTGATATCTCAGAATTGCCTTAATTTGCATTTCTCTGATTAATAATGATTTGGGACACCTTTTCAAATGAGTAGAAATAGTTTCAATTTCATCATCTGAGAATTGTCTGTTCATATCCTTTGACCATTTATCAATTAGATAATGGCTTGATTTTTTGTAAATTAGAGTCAGTTCTCCATATATTTTGGAAAAGAGGCCTTTATCAGAACCTTTAATTGTAAATAATGTTTTCCCAATTTATTGCTTCCCTTCTAATCTTGTCTGCATTAGTTTTGTTTGTTCAAAAGCTTTTTAACTTGATATAATAAAAATTTTCTATTTTGTGATCAATGATGGTCTCTAGTTCATCTTTGGTCACAAATTCCTTCCTCTTCCACAAGTCTGGGAAGTAAACTATCCTATGTTCCTCTAATTTATTTATAATCTCATTCTTTATGCCTAAATCATGAATCCATTTTGGTCTTATCTTAGTGTGTGGTGTTAAGTGTGGGTCAATGCCATACTAATTTCTGTTTTCCTCAGCAGTTTTTGTCAAATAGTGCATCATCCCCAAAGTTGGGGTCTTTGGATTTGTCAAACATGAGATTGCTATAGTTATTGACTATTTTTTCCTGTGAACCTAACCTATTCCACGGATCAACTCCTCTATTTCTTAGCCAAGACAAAATGGTTTTGGTGACCACTGCTTTATAATATAATTTTAGATCAGGTACAGCTTGGCCACCTTCATTTGATTTTTTTTTCATTAGTTCCCTTGAAATTCTTGACCTTTTGTTCTCCCATATAAATTTTGTTGTTATTTTTTTTAGGTCATTAAAATAGTTTCTTGGGAGTCTGATTAGAATAGCACTAAATAAATAGATTAGTTTAAATAGTATTGTGATCTTTATTATATTTGCTTGGCCTGTCCAAGAATATTTAATATTTTTTTCCAATCGTTTAGATCTGACTTTATTTGTGTGGAAAGTATTTTGTAGTTTTGTTCAATAGTTCTTGACTTTTTCCTTTGGCAGATAGATTCCCAAGTATTTTATATTATCAACATTTATTTCAAATGGAAATTCTCTTTCTATCTCTTACAGTTGGATTTTGTTAGTGATGTATAAAAATGCTGATGATTTATGTGAATTTATTTTGTATCCTGCAACTTTGCTAAAGTTGTGGATTATTTCTAATAGCTTACCATAATATCTGCAAAGAGTGATGATTTGGTTTCCTCATTACCTACTCTAATTCCTTTAATCTCTTTTTCATCTCTTATTGCCGAAGCTAGTATTTCTAATATGATATTGAATAGAAATGGTGATAGTGGGCAACCTTGTTTCACTCCTGATTTTACTGGGAATGGTTCCAGTTTATCACTTTTACTTATGATGCTTACTGATGGTTTTATATAGATGCTACTGACTATCCATTTATTCATATACTCTCTAGTGTTTTTAACAGAAATGGGTGTTGGATTTAATCAAATGCTTTTTCTGCATCTATTGAGATGATCATATATGATTTTTGTTAATTTGGTTATTGGTATAGTCAATTATGTTAATAATTTTCCTAATATTGCATCAGCTCTGCATTCCTGGTATAAATCCTACTTATCATGGTGTATTATCCTGGGGATGATTTTCTGTCATTTTTTGCTAATATTTTATTTAAGATTTTGGATCAATGTTCATTAGAGAAATTGGTCTATAATTTTGTTTCTATGTTTTCAACCTACCTGCTTTAGGTATTAGTACCATGTCTGTGTCATAAAGGGGATTTGGTAGGACACCTTCAATTCCTATTTTTTTCAAATAGTTTATATAGCATTGGAGTTAATTGTTCTTTAAATGTTTGTATAATTCACATGTAAATCCATTTGGTCCTGGAGATTTTTTCTTAGGGAGGTGATTAATAGCTTATTCTATTTCTTTTTCTGAAATGGGACTGTTTATCCAATTTACTTCTTCCTCTGTTATTTTGGGCAAGCTATATCTTTGAAGGTATTAATCCATTTCATTTAAGTTATCAAATTTATTGGCATAAATTTGGGCAAAGTAACTCCTAATTATTGCTCTAATTTCTTCTTCATTAGTGGAAAGTCCTCCCTTTTCATCTTTGAGTAACAATTTGATTTTCCTCTTTGCTTTTTAAAATCAAGTTTACCAAGAGTTTATTTTGTTGGTTTCTTCATAGAAACAACTCTTGATTTTATTTATTAATTCAATAGCCTATTTACTTTCAATTTTATTAATCTCTACTTTTAATTTTTAGAATTTCAAGTTTAGTGTTTGATTGGGGTTTTTAATTTGCTCTTTTTTTTAGCTTTTTTAATTGCAAGCCTATTTCATTGATTTTCTCTTTTTCTATTTCATGCAAGTAGGTCTCTAGAGATATAAAATTTTCCCTTATTACCACTTTGGCTGCATCCCACACATATTGATGTCATCTCATTATTGTCATTCTCTCTTTTATTATTATTATTTTTTAAAATAACTTTTTATTGATAGAATGCCAGGGTAATTTTTTTTTTTTTTTTACAGCATTATCCCTTGCATTCACTTCTGTTCCAATTTTCCCCCTCCCTCCCTCCATCCCCTCCCCTAGATGGCAAGCATTCCTTTACATGCTGAATAGGTTACAGTATATCCTAGATACAATATATGTGTGCAGAACTGAACAGTTTTCTTGTTGCATAGGGAGAATTGAATTCAGAAGGTAGAAATAACCCGGGAAGAAAAACAAAAATGCAAGCAGTTTATATTCATTTCCCAGTGTTCTTTCTTTGGGTGTAGCTGCTTCTGTCTATCTTTGATCTGAATTAATTCTCTTTATCGAAGAGATCCACTTCCATCAGAATATATCCTCAAACAGTATCGTTGTTGAGGTATATAATGATCTCCTGGTTCTGCTCGTTTCACTTAGCATCAGTTCATGTAAGTCTCACCAGTCCTCTCTGTATTCATCCTGCTGGTCATTCCTTACAGAACAATTATTATCATTCTCTTGCGTGAAATTATTAATTGTGTCTATGATTTGCTTCTTCACCCAATCATTCTTTAGGATGCGATAATTTAGTTTCCAATTATTTTTTGGTCTATTTTCCCCTGGCTTTTTATTGAATATAATTTTTATTGCATCGTGATATGAAAAGGATGCATTTACTATTTCTGCCTTTCTGCATTTGAATGTGAGGTCTTTATGTCCTAATATATGATCTTTTTTTGTATAGGTTCCATGAACTGCCGAAAAGAAAGCATACTTCTTTCTGTCTCCATTTAGTTTTCTCCAACAATCTATCATACCTAACTTTTCTAGTTCTAGTTTTGTAGTTTTCTACTTTACCCCTTGTGTTTATAGCTTCTGTGCTGATCTACTGCCCTGCTGCCAGAGCAAAGTAGCCGACACTGTGGTAAAGTTCTCCCTGCAAATTTTTCACTGGGTGAGACCACCCCACACCCTCCTCTGGTCTGCTCAGTGTGTGCTGCCTTCCATGCTCTCACTGCCAACTTGCCTGATGCTGCAGCTGGCCTAGCCTTCCCCTCCCACAAACAAAAACAGACCTTTTCTGGCAAATTTCGAGATTATCTTCTGTTGGTAATTTATTGTACTCCCAATATTCGGGGGTTTTAACAGCCAAGCAATAATTCTGAGGCTGTTTCATAAAAAAGTAGTGTCTGAGGGTAAGAGAGAATTTAGATAGATTCGTGTGTCCTCTCTGCCATCTTGCCTCCGCCCAGACATAACACTTTTTTTTTTAAGGAAGTCATATCATGTTGGATAGTCTTTTGCCAGTGTATCCCATGTCATTCAATTGATTCCAAAGTTCTTCAAAGAGATCTAGAGAGTAGTCTTGTATGACTTCTTCTAAGCTTAAGCAAATATATGTTTGATATTTGAACAATGTGGTCAGCCCATCAGAATCATGCTCTCTGAAGTACAGTTTGAATGCTTGGCAGTTCAGCTGGAAAAAAAAGACCTCAATATCCAGTACCTTATCTTGCCAGGTGATCTTCAGAATCTTCCTAAGATAATTTAAATGGAAGTGATTCAGTTTCCTGAAATGTCACTGATATACTGTTCAGGTGTGACAGGCATAGAACAATGAGGTCAGCATATGATGTTTCAGTTTGGGAAACAATATGGTTCCTCTTCTCTCCCCCAATTTCCTTTGGAGCCTCCCAAACACTGAATTAGTTCTGGCAATGTGTGCATCAACCTTATCATTTATGTAGACATCCCTAGAAAGTATACTGCCATGGTAAATGAATTTATTCACACCACTCAATTTTCTCCATGTGCTGTAACCAATGATTCCATGTATGAATGTTGGGCTACTGGATGGTGGAGAACCTGTGTTTTCTTGGTGTTAATCATTAGGCCAACAAAAACCATATGATCACCTCAATAAATGCAGAAAAAGCATTTGATAAAATCCAACATCCATTCCTATTAAAAACACTTGAGAGTATACGAATGAATGGACTTTTCCTTAAAATAATCAGTAGCATCTTTTTGAAACCATCAGTTAGCATCATATGTATGGGGATAAAATGCAACCATTCCCAATAAGATCAGGAGTGAAACAAGGTTGCCCACTCTCCCCATTACTATTCAATATTACATTAGAAATAATAGCTTTGGCAATAAGAGCTGAGAAAGAGATAAAGGAATTAGAGTAGGTAATGAGGAAACCAAACTATCACTCTTTGCTGATGATATGGTGGTATACTTACAGAACCCCAGAGATTCTACTAAAAAGCTATTAGAAATAATCCACACATTTAGCAAGGTTGCAGGATACAAAATAAACCCACATAGGTCATCAGCATTCTTATATATTACTAACAAAATCTAACAGAGTTACAAAGAGAAATTCCATTTAAAGTAACTACTGACAGTATAAAATATTTAGGAATCTATCTGCCAAGGGAAAATCAGAAACTTTATCTACAAAACTCTTTGCACACAGATAAAGTCAGATCTAACCAAATGGAAAAATATCAAATGCTCTTGGATTGGGCAAGCAAATATAAAAAAGATGACAATACTACCTAAACTAATCTATTTATTTAGCGCTATACCAATCAGGCTCCCAAAAAACTATTTTAATGACCTAGAAAAAATAACAACAAAGTTCATATGGAAAAACAAAAGGCCAAGAATTTCAAGGGAATTAAATGAAAAAAATTCAAATGAAGGCCTAGCTGTACCAGATCTAAAATTATATTATAAAGCAGCAGTTACCAAAAACATTTGGTATTGGCTAAGAAATAGATTAGTTGATCAATGGAATAGGTTAAGTTCAAAGGACAAAACAGCCAATAACTTTAATAATCTAGTGTTTGACAAACCCAAAGACCCCAGCTTTTGGGATAAGAACTCACTGTTTGACAACACTTGCTGGGAAAATTGGAAATTAGTATGGTAGAAACTAGGCATTGACCTACACTTTACACCATACACCAAGATAAGGTCAAAATGGGTTCATAACTTAGGCATAAAGAATGAGATTATAAATAAATTGGAAGAGCATAGCATAGTTTACCTCTCAGACCTGTGGAAGAGGAAGGAATTTATGACCAAAGAAGAACTAAAGAACATTATTGATCACAAAATAGAAAAATGTGATTATATCAAATTGAAAAGTTTTTGTACAAACAAAACTAATGCAGACAAGATTGGAAGGGAAGCAATAAACTGGGAAAACATTATTTATAGTTAAAGGTTCTGATAAAGACCTCATTTCCAAAATATATAGAGAATTGACTTTAAGTTATAAAAAATCAAGCCATTCTCCAATTGATTCAAAGAATATGAAGACAATTCTCAGATGGAGAAATTGAAACTATTTCTAGCATATGAAAAAACACTCCAAGTCATTATTAATCAGAGAAATGCAAATCAAGACAAGTCTGAGATACCATTACACACCTGTCAGATTGGCTAGAATGACAAGGAAAGATGATGCAGAATGTTGGAGGGGATGTGGGAAAACTAGGACACTGATATATTGTTGGTGGAATTGTGAATACATCCAGCCATTCTGGAGAGCAATTTGGAACTATGCTCAAAAAGCTATCAAATTATGCATACCCTTTGACCCAGCAATGTTACTACTGGGCTCATATCCCAAAGAGATTTTAAAAAAGGGAAAGGGACCTGTATGTGCAAGAATGTTTGTGGCAGCCCTCTTTGTAGTGGCCAGAAACTGGAAACTGAGTGGATGCCCATCAATTGGAGAATGGCTGAATAAATTATGGTATATGAATATTATGGAATATTATTGTTCTGTAAGAAATGACCAACAGGAGGATTTCAGAAAGGACTGGAGAGACTTACATGAACTAATGTTAAATGAAATGATCAGAATCAGAAGATCATTATTTACTTCAACAATATTATATGATGATCAATGCTGATGGATGTGGCCCACTTCAACAATGAAATGAACCAAATCAGTTCCAATAGAGCAGTAATGAACTGAACCAGCTACAACCAATGAAAGAACTCTGAGAGATGACTATGAACCACTACATAGAATTCCCAATCCCTCTATTTTTGTCCGCCTGCATTTTTGATTTCCTTCACAGGCTAATTTTATACTACTTCAAATTCAAATTCTTTTTATACAACAAAATAACTGTTTGGCCATGTATACATATATTGTATTTAACTTGTACTTTAACATATTTAACACATATTGGTCAATCTGCCATCTGGGGGAAGGGGTGGAAGGAAGGAGGGAAAAAGTTGGAACAAAAGGATTTGTAACTGTCAATGCTGAAAAATTACCTATGCATATATTTGTAAATAAAAAGCTATAAAAAAATTCTAAGAAAAAAATCATTAGGCCAAAATTAGCACAAGCAGCAGGAAATCAATCCATACCTTGATGTATCTCAGCCACAGATGCTGCAGTGAGTGTATAATCATCTGCAAACAAACAAAAAAATCATGCACCAACCTTCACTTCATTTCAATCTCTGCTTGTAGTCTTTACAAGTTAAATAATTTACTGTCAGTGGGGTAATTGACTTTTATGCCATTTCCATTTTTCTTGAAGGAATCTGATAACATTGTTAGAGCAAACACATAGCCTTGATGAATGGGAAAGTATGAGAGCATTGTCCATTATCCAGAAACTGCATACATGCCACCATAAAACTTTTATATAATATTGATGAACTTTTCTGGGTAATCAAATTTCATCACAGTTTTTCTCAAGCATCCATGACTGATAATATCAAAGGCCTTGGTCAGATAAATCAATGTTGTGTACAGACGTCCCTTTTGTTTCTGATGTTTCTCTTGAGGTTGTTGGGCAGCAAACACCATCATCAGTGGTTACCTAGCTCTTTCTGAAGCCATACTGACTCTCGAGTAGATGATCATCTTCCAGGTGAAGGAAGGATCAGTCTATTAAGGAGAATTCTGGCAAGAATTTTGCTGGCAATGACCAAGAGATAGGCCCTTCCATGATTGTCACAAGGCTATCTATTTATCTTACCTTTATAGAGGTGGACAACCCCCATCCTTGAACTATTGGAAGTTAATCTCCTCTTGTCATATAACCCAGACAATTTCAGTGAACTTTTGCATAAACAGTGGACTTCCAGTCTTGTGAATCTAGCTGGAATAGGATCAGTATCAAATACTTTGCCATATGAAAAGAGCCTAATAGCATTCACAATTTCTTCTTCTTCAGTTGGAAGTTCAGCCAGAAAGGGATTGACTTCAACCTGAGGTATTTGGTCAGTGGCTTCAGCATTAATTTATGATTGCCTGTTGAAAACATTACGAAAATGATCAGTCCATCTCTCCAGGATCATGTCTTTTTCATTAAACCAATGTGGTTCCAACAACACTGGGTAGTGGGTAGGAGATGCACCATAAGTTTTTACTCATAAACAATGTTCAGATCATGATAATAGAGCACTTTGGATTGTTACTATCAGTGTGAAACTAAATTTCATCTGCCTTCTTACTGACCCAAGAATCCTGCATCTCCCTAAATTTCACTTTACTTTTTTAAAATACTATTTATTTTTTCCAATTATATATAAAAACAATTTTAACATTCATTTTAAAATAAAATTTTATGTTCCAATTTAAGTAAAACTTTGAGTTTCCAACCTATATCCTTTTCCTCCTTCCAAACATAGCAAACTATTAGATATAGATTATATATGTGCAGTTATGTCATATTTCTATGTTAATCATGTTGTATCAGAAGAAACAAAACAAAAGCAAAAATATGAAAAAATAAAATGAAAGAGTATGCTTTGATCTTCATTCAGATTTCATGAATTCTTTCTCTGGATATGAATAGTATTTTCCATCATGAGACTTTTGGAATTGTCTTGGATCATTGTATTGTTGGGAAGAGTCAAGTCAATCATAGTGATCAGTAATACATTGTTGCTGTTACTGTATATAATGTTCTCCTGGTCCTACTCACTTCACTTTTCATTAGTTCGTATAATTCTTCTCATTTTTTTTCTGAAATTATCCTGCTTGTCATTTCTTATAGCATAACAGTATTCCATCAGAATCATAAACCACAATTATTTCAACCATTTCTTAATTGATGGCCCTCCCTTCAATTTCCATTTTTTCCTACCACAAAAAGAAGTGCTTTAAATGTTTTTGTTCATCAAGGTTCTTTTACCTTTTGTATAATGTATTTGTGATACAGAGACAAAAGAGGTATTGCTGGATTAAAGGATATGTACAGTTTGATTGCCCTTTGGGCATGGTTCCAAATTACTTTCCAGTATGGTTGAATTAGTTCATAACTCTGCCAGAATGCACTTTACTTTTAATAAACTTAAATGCTGCTTTCTTAGAAACAGATGAACTATCCTTCTGATAAAATCTGTGCATTTCTCATTTTTTATTTAGCAGCTTCTGAATTTCCTCATCATTTTGTCAAACCAAAGTTGATATGTGCAAGTGTTCTCATCTAGATGAGTAAATTCAGTGATGTCAACCAAATCTCTGAAAGCTGTCCCAGTATCTTTCTGCTCCATTATTGCCAACCATGTGTTGGCTCAGTTTTTCTTCCGACTTGGCAATGAATTGTTTCTGTCAAGTCCTTTGATTATCTGTTGATATTGTCTCCTGGTTTTGACTTGGGGTAACTGCTGAATATGTTGGATTATGAATATTTTTAAGGGAAGAGAAAAAAATCTATTATCAGTCTAGCAACTCTGCACCATACATTGCCTTACTCATTCTCACATCTTGACTGTTCTTCTCTTTATAATGATTAGTTTATTAAATGTCAATGTTTCATTGCAAGGAAGTTTCATAAAATTCATAAAACATGAAGTTTTATTTCATTTAGGTAAATAGAAGACAATCTTGGTAATGAAAAGATCATGAGATGCATAAATCTTCAGTAAAAATGGCTGGTGCTGTTGCTGTTTTCTAACTTCAGCTTCTCAAGGACTTCTTGCCATGTCTGATAGCTTATACCTACTCTTGCATCAAATTTGCCCAGAATTATAAGCTTATCTTCTTTTAGCACACTGATGACGAGAGTCTCCAGGTCTTCATAAATTTTTCCTTTGACTTCATTAAGGTTCATCATGGTACTGGAGCATAGACACTGATGATGCTGGTATGATGCTTTCTTTCAAGTAGCAATTGAATTGTCATGAGACTTTACTCCTTTTAATAGCCATACAAGCTTATTAACTAGATATATTTTGATTGCAAAACCTACAGTAGTTTCACAGTGCTCCCTATTACTAAAGTCACTCCAGAAAATGTGTATCCAGCTCCAATTTCAATGAACTAGCTTTCATTTGCTATCCTTTTTTTTTTTTTTTTTTTTCAGTTAGGGTTCTTGTTTTTTCTTATTCTTGTTTGTCTTTAGGTCTCCAAGAGAACCAATTATAGTGGAGGAGCAATACCTTGAATTGCATGTAAGTGGGGTTTAAGTAGGGTAGAGTTGCTTATATTGAGTAAAATATTTTGAGAGTTGAGATACCAGATTTCTTTCTAAAAGCTTGGACAATTTATGCTTTATCTTGTGCTACTTTAATCTATGATATTTTTAAAATATAGTTTTGAAAAAAAAGTTTTTAAAGGAGTCTATTGATTCTCTGTACTAGCCCATTGTGTTTTAAATGGAACTACTTTACTATGCGTCTGTTTTTCTACAAATGAGTTCACAGTGCCATGCTCTTCCAGTGCTGGTGTGGCTGTTAATAGGATCAGTCTTTGGGAACCAGTTTATGTCTAAGGAAAGGCCTGTAGATCAGACAGAATCATTGGGGAAAACAATTTCTTTTTTTTGGGGGGGGGGAATTTTTTAAGAACTATGCAGGCTGAAAATGGCATGTAAAACAGGGGAAATCATTTCAATTCAAAGGTTTGTTGCAAAGAATACTGAAGACAGGAAAGGGGAAAAAAAGAAAGTGAACCTGACACACAACCTAAACATACTCACATCAAAAAAGTATAGACCTCATCGTATTGGCAAGCACAGAGATAAGGGTTCATTTAAGTAGGAAGGGGATGCTCCCTTAGGAAGGTATGCTTCTACCTTAAATAAAAAGGAAATAATTAGTTATGGATCTAGATTCCATTTTAAATTAGATTTCTATCACTGTAATATCAGAACAAAATTTGGACTCAAAATCAATTTAAAAGGGAAAAAATGAGAATAAAAAGTATATAATGAAAACTTATTACTTGAACTATTTAAATGAGATATTAGTAATTAGATGTTAAAGTGGATTAAAAATGCATGTTGAAAAAGCATCTCACCACCTGAGGAAGGTAGGGGATAAAAATCAATCACTCAAATGATATCTAAAAGGCAAAAAACCCCACCTAGTTTCCTTGTCAAATAAAGAGATGGGAGCTGAGATAAATGCTAGTATATAATATAAACTAACATATGAACTATTATATGATATAACAACATAATATTATATCACATGAACTCACTTATAAATTGGTATATAATATAATCTCATAAATACATATCAAAGAGATACTTGACTAGTAAAGGAGGTAGACTGATGGATAGTTAAGTAGCTCTTTTGCTATGTAAGAAATGTCATGAATTGTTTCAGGGAAAGAACTATCACATTGGAGACAAAGGCCCTTGACTCAAATCTTGCCTCTGATAGTTATGACCTTTGTGACTTTGAACAAATCACAACTTTTTTGATCATAAGTTCCTTCATCTATAAGTTTAAAGTGAAGATTTGGACCAAGTGTCTTTCAGAATTAGACATATGATCCCATGAAAGAGAGTTAGAAGAAAAACAAATCTCTAATATGGTCATTCTGTCAACAACTTACAGGAAAATATGGACAATGGCTGCAAATAGAGTTTGATCAATAACATTGGAATGTATATATAAATTGATAGCATCACAGATTCACTGAAGAACAGAGAGATATTTAAAATACCCACGTAAACATTCAATCACTGGTGGTTGTATGTAGACAATAAGCTTCCCCAAGTAAAATACAAAATCCTAAAGGACAGGGATATTTGTGTGTGTGTGTGTGTGTGTGTGATTTTCATATCCATAGGATTTAAGCAATGCCTTGTACATACAAAGTACAAAAGTATTTATTAGATTCTTTTTTTTTTTTTTTTTTTTTTTTTTTTTAGTAAGTAAAGTATATTTTGTAAACTTGTGGTTTTCATGGATACTTTCAGAACTACAGATGTCTCCTTTTGCAAATATTATGGAAATAGGAAACTTAGCAAAAAATAAAAATAAAAAATAAGAACACTGTTTTATGATCTTAAAGATTTGATATGTTATCATTGCTTTTATGATTATGGATTTGAGAAGTGATATTGGCCTCAGTTAATGATTGTAAAATGTTCTGGTAAGAGTCATCTCCTCAGAAATACTGTATGATCTTAACAGAGAGTGCTACATTTTAATGAGTTTAATATTTTAATTTGGTAGATGCACTGTGCTGTTTCCTGGCAGTTCATAAATTATATGAACATATGCAAATTCAACAGACATGTTTTATGCAGGGATAGATTATTGTCTAGAGAGATAATAGTAGAGGAAAAAAAAATGATGGAAAACCTAGAGCTTAACACTAAAAAAAGAAGCCCCAGGGAACGCATGGCAACCATGCATAAATATGTAAAGTGTTGTTATGACAGGATAGGAATCAATTATTTTTGAGTGCAACTGGAATAAATAGTAATTCATTCTTGTACAAAAAGAGCAATGAAGTTTCAGTCTTTGTCCACACTGAATTTCTTGGCCAATGTAGAAAACTGAACAATTTAGGTAAAAAACTCATTTGTCTTTTAAAATCGAATTGACCAGGTGTTGCCTGAACTGATCCAACCTATTACATTCTTTGATTTCATTTAAGACACAGCTTGTCTTTGAAAACATGATAATTTGAACATAGACTTAAGCTTTATGGGAAAAAAACATAACTGGATAGAACTGTTCAGAATTCTACAAGGCTAAAAGTTTGTTGGTAACTAAAGCAAATATCATACATATTGTTCATAGTTTTATTTTCTAAACAACTTCATATCAGGTATGCAGCCTCTGAGGGCAGCATGGAATGTTAAGTCAGAGATTAGATTTATTAAACTCCATGCTATACATTTATCCAAATAACAAATTGAAGAAAAACAAACAAAACAAAACCTTATCTTTTCCTTCTCTCTTATATGCCCTTTTCCTTTCTCTCTCCTTTTCACTTTTCCTTTTATCACAATTTCCCTAACTTCCCCCCACTTTCTCCCCAAAGAAGATTATGAAAAATCACCAGAGCTTAAATCAAAAAGTCAAAATTATTTTTTAAGTGGGAGAGGTAAGCTAATACTAATCCTTCCTGGTTCCCAAAGGAAGAAAATTATTCTGACACCAGGAAAATGACAGCAATTCTTTTTTTTTTTTTTAAATAACTTTTTATTGACAGAACCCATGCCAGGGTAATTTTTTACAACATTATCCCTTGCACTCACTTCTGTTCCAATTTTTCCCCTCCCTCCCTCCACCCCTTCTCCCAGATGGCAAGCAGTCCTTTACATGTTAAATAGATTACAGTATATCCTAGATAGAATATATGTGTGCAGAACTGAACAGTTCTCTTGTTGCACAGGGAGAATTGGATTCAGAAGGTATAAATAATCCGGGAAGAAAAACAAAAATGCAAGCAGTTTATATTCATTTCACAGTGTTCTTTCTTTGGGTGTAGCTGCTTCTGTGCATCCTCGAGCAATTGAAACCGAGTTAGATCTCCTTCTCAAAGATATCCACTTCCATCAGAATACATCCTCATACAGTATTGTTGTTGAAGTATATAATAATCTCCTGGCTCTGCTCATTTCACTTAGTATTAGTACATGTAAGTCTCTCCAATCCTCTCTGTATTCATCCTGCTGGTCATTTCTTATAGAATAATAATATTCTATAACATTCATATACCACAATTTACTCAACCATTCTCCAATTAATGGGCATCCATTCATTTTCCAGCTTCTAGCCACTACAGAGCTGCCACAAACATTTTGGCACATATAGGTCCCTTTCCCTTCGTTAAGATCTCTTTGGGGTATAAGCCCAGTAGAAACACTGCTGCATCAAAGGGTATGCACAGTTTGATAACTTTTTGAGCATAGTTCCAAATTGCTCTGCAGAATGGCTGGATGTGTTCACAATTCCACCAACAATGTATCCGTGTCCCTGTTTTCCTACATCCCCTCCAACATTCTGCATTATCTTTCCCTATCATTCTAGCCAATCTGACAGGTGTGTAATGGTATCTCAGAATTGTCTTAATTTGCATTTCTCTGATAATAATGATTTGGAGCATATTTTCATATGGCTAGAAATAGTTTCAATTTCTTCATCTGAGAATTGTCTGTTCATATCCTTTGACCATTTATCAATTGGAAAATGGTTTGATTTCTTATAAATTAGAATCAATTCTCTATATATTTTGCAAATGAGGCCTTTATCAGAATCTTTGATTGTAAAAATGTTTTCCTGGTTTAGTGTTTCCCTTCTAATCTTGTCTGTGTTAGTTTTGTTTGTACAAAAACTTTTCAATTTGATATAATCAAAAATTTCTATTTTCTAGTCAGTAGTTATTTCTAGTTCTTCTTTGATCATAGATTCCTTCCTCTTCCACATGTTTGAGAGGTAAACTATCCTATGCTCTTCCAATTTATTTATAATCTCATTCTTTTTTCATGAACCTATTTTGATCTTATCTTGGTGCACAGTGTTTAAGTGTGGGTCAATGCCTAGTTTCAATGACAGCAATTCTTCAGAGAACATAGAAAAGAAAAGGAGGGGCAATACTAATGGAAAAAGCTTTAAACTGGTACTCAGAAGAAGGGGTTTTGATATTTCAGGCTATCTTGATCTCATCTATGAAATAAGAGGGTTGACTACATTATCTATCATCCTTTAAGTCTGTTTTTATTAGTACAACCCTATTATAATCAAATTTTAAAATAATAGTAATTAGTTCATCAGTCAATAAACATTTCAATAATTAAAATTAAACTTCAATTTCAATAAACACCCTCTGTTGCCAGGCATTGTATTAAGCACTGGGGATGCAAAGAAAGGAAAAAAATCCCTGCTCCCAAGAATCTTATAGTCAAATGAAGGAAACAACATTTAAATAACAATACAAACAAGATAGAATAAATTGGAAATGATCAACTGAGGAAGGCACTAGAATGAAGAGGAATAAAGAGAGGCTTTCTGTAGAAGGTGGGATTCTAGTTTGGACTTGAAGAAAGCAAAGGAAAGCAAGGGGAAGATAAAAGAAGACAGTTAAGGTAAGTTAACAGAGGATGAATTTTAAAAAGTAACAGGGCACCAGTATAGGAATTGTGCCAGGAGCTCTAAAACTGAGAATAAGCTCAGACAGGCTGGTAATTAGTATTAAATGTTAAGGATGAAAAAAAATTGTTTTTATTTTGAGCTATGTTAGGCACATGAAGAGGATTGAAAGCTAGGATCATTACACAAAGTGGAATTATATTTGGCATCAGTTCAAGGTCTAACCTATCCTTTGTGTCTGTTCTCATGGACTCATTCCTAACTGGTTATTAAACTCCCATCCATTTTTATTTTCTATTATCAATGATATTACATTCCTGTTTGCCTAAAAGTAAGCTCTTCTCCAACTTTCACCCCAAACTTTCCCAAGTGTCCACTCCTGAATAGTCACGCATCTCTAGTCTATCCTTCCAATTTCCCACTTCAATTTTGCCTTCCCCATGTGCTCTAGAATTCTCATTCCACAAGTAACAAATTTTATGCCTCTTCCACACACGTTTCTTCTATCTTCTGGCTCAAAGAGGCCAGGCTCTCTAGATGACATTGCCACACTTTCCAGTACAAATTGATTGTTTTCTCATAAGACAGCTAAATGGCACGGAGTCAGGAAGACCTAAAACACAAGTCCTGGGCAAGTCACTTAATCTCTACTTCATTTCCTCATTTATAAAATGGGGATAAGAGAGCACCTACCTCCCAGAATTATAGTGAGTAAAAAAACAAAAATGAGATCCCTAAAAAGTACTCCACAAATCTTAAACCAGTATGTAAATGCAAGCTATTATACTGGACAATCTGCGGTTCCTCAAAAAAAACCCAGATTATTCTTGGCCTTTTATTATCACTACCAGACTCTTCCTCTATTGCCACCATTCAGCAATCTCTGCTCCTTAGAGGTTTATTCTGTCAAAATTTATCACCCAACCCATATCTTTGCAATTGTTATCTAGTGGTCCCAATACTTTCTGATTGTTTTCTTAATGGGTTCAGTTCCTCTTTATCTCAACTCCTAACCTACATATTAATGCTCCCTCAAATAACCTAATTTCCTACATCTTCAGTCTCCTTGACCATATTGACCTATTTTTTCACTTCACCTTAGATACATACTGGTCAAAGTCTTGATATTATCACCCACAACTATTTTACTCAGCGATTCCCAAACTCTGACATTCCTTTATCTGACCATAATCTTCTATCAGTCTTTCTCCTGTTATTTTTTAAAGTGTTCTTTATCATTCAATCCTAGTAATCTCTAATCAATTCTTCTAATCCTACATACTTTCCCAGGTCACCATATCTGCTATAAGTTACACTTTTCCTCCCTTCTTTCATCCTCTAGATAACTGTTTCAACCATACATGAGGCTCTATTCTCAAATCCCTTAATCTACTGACCAATCACCACTCATGAAGTGACAACAATCATTCTATTTTTATACTTCCTTTCACATGTGGAAGAATAGAGCTGAAGTCAGACCCTTGATGCTTACAGGATTCACCATAAATTTATATTATCCAATTTCAGCCAAACCCTCCTTTTACTTTTCCTTAATTGATTCATTATCCTAAGTATTACATCCCCTCCTCATCAATTCTCCAGAATTCATAAATTCTTCTCATCTCTTCTCACAAATGAGGACTTCATCTTAATGAGAAAATTGAGGTCCCTATTCTTGTCATCTCATAATCACTCAAAATCTCCCCACTAGCTTTGTCTTTACCCCAATCTTTGATATAGTCTTCTTCCTCAACCCCAACTCCTCTTCATATACCTTTGATAACATTCTCTGTAAATTTTTCCTATAATCATTCTATACCTCTTGTCATCTTATCTCCAAACGTTGCTGATCTACTGATTCTTCCTTTCTGCTTGCAGACATACTACAGTCCCTGCCATTTTAAAACATACACACACAGAGAGAGACACAGAGACATACACAGGAACACACAGACACACACACATCTCACTATATATTAAAGTATTTGCTAACTATCTTTCTTTATTTCTCAGATAAACTTCTTAATAGATATTTCTATGCTTGGGCACCATAGGAGTAGTGGTTGTGAATAGACTGATGTGATGATATCAAATAAAAATACATAAAAGGGTAGAAAAAGGATTATACTTGGAGAAGAGAAAAGAGAAAGCATAATAGGATGAATTAGATCATATAAAGAGGTACAAAAGATCTATTACAATCCAGGAAAAGAAGGGAGAGGGATGAGCATTGTTTGAAGTTTCATCTCATCAGTTTTGGCTCAAAGAGGGAATAACTTAATCATTCAGTTGGATATAGAAATTTATCTGACCTTATAAAGAAGTAGGAGGAGAAAGAAGAAAGAAAAGGGAGGGTCTGGATAGAAGAGAGGGCAGAAACACTAGAAAAAAAGATAAGAAAAGGGAAGAAAGGATGATAGAAGATATAGCAGTGGGTGGGTTAAGTCAAAAAACCAAAGCACCACTTAAGAACAAGGTAGAAAGAGAGAACAAAAGAATGTGTAGGGGAGAAAATAGGATGGAGGGAAATACAGAATTGATGATCGTAACTGTGAATGTGAGTGGGATGAACTCTCTCCTAAAATGGAAGTGGAAAACAGAGTGGATTAAAAAAACAAAATCCTACAATATATTGTTTACAAGAAACATTTGACACAGAGAGACATATATAGAGTAAAGATAAAGACTGGAATGAATTTATTATGCTTCAATTAAAGTAAAAAAAAGCAGGGATTAGCGATTCTGATCTCAGATAAAGCAAAAGTAAATATAGATCTAATTAAAAGAGATAAGGAAGGAAAGTACATCTTGATAAAGGGTACCATAAACAATGAAGCAGTAATGATGCCAAATGTAGGTGCACCAAGTGGTAGAACAACCAGATGCAATTTTTTTTGTGTAGGGGCCTGTACTACTGAGAAAAAAAAAAAGTATTCTTTTCTGTCCCTATCCAATTTTCTCCAGAGATTTATCATATTTAGGTTTTCAAAGAAAATTAGAAAATAATATATCAGAAACTAGGCCTACTATATCTCACATCCCACATCAAAATAAGGTCAAAATGAGTACATGATTTGGGTATAAAGGGAAATACTATAAACAAATTAGGAAAGTAAAGGATAATTTACCTTTCAGATCTTTGAAAGAATTTATGACCAAAGAAGAATTAGAGATCATTATGAAAGGCAAAAGGGACAACTTTGATTATATTAAATTAAAAAGGTTTTGCATAAACAAAACCAATAGAGACAATGTTAAAATGGAAGTGCAAAGATGGGGAAAAAATCTTACAGCCAGTGTTTCTGATAAGGGACTCATTTCTAAAATATATTTAAAAAACTATTTCAAATTTATATGAATATGAGTCATTTCCCAATTGGTAAATGATCAAAAGATATGAACAGACCATTTTCAGATGATGAAATTAAAGTTGTCTATATGAAAAAATGCTCCAAATCATTATTGATCAAAGAAATGCACATTAAAACAACTCTGAGGTCCCACCTCACACCTCTCATATTGATTTCGTGTCTTAGTTTTCCTACATTTCCTCCAACATTTATTGTTATCTTTTCCTGTCATCTTAGTCAATCCAACCATTCTGGAGAGCAATTTGGAATGATATCTAAAGGGCTATAAAACCATGCATATTCTTTGACTTAGCAGAACCACGATGATTTTTTTTCTGTTTTTTTCTTCTCTCCACTGATTTATCTCTTTTGTTCTGATTTTTCTCTCCCAACATGATTCATAAAGCAATGTGTATTGAAAATAACTAAATCAATTAAAAAATTTCTTTTTTTCTCCTACTGTTGATCTTCACTTAAATATTATCCATTATGTCAATTGGTTCCTTGACTTTTTATAGAAATGTATCTTCTGAATATATAATATAGTGTTATTTGAATCCAGTTTCATTTGAATAAAGTATTACCACCCAGAATTATATTCCTGTTATGGATTTAATTTGAATAACCCTCAGTGGTAAATAGGCAGCTAAATTTGTTTCCTTGTATTGTCATATAGTTCTTCTTGTTTGTTACCTAAATGTTGTACATGTGTTCACAGAAATTTTAAATCAAAGATGATTTACTACTCACTCTTTTCTTGTTTGTCTTTTCTCCTGTTAAATTTTTGTCTTTTCTGTACCTATATACACATACACACATAATGCATACACACACAAACACATTCATTTACATGTATGCATATGTGTGTATATATACATTCAAAGGCATTAAGTAAATATAGTCTTAATAACTTATGTTAAATATACTCCATTTCTAGTCAAAAGACTGTCATTATGTTTTAAAATGTGATAACAAAAATCTAAATCCCCTTCTGAAACATCATCTTCTTGACAGTTATTCACTTTCCAAATTGTTTTTTTTCTTTCTTCCGTGTATATTATGATTTGGATATATGCATCAAGAAGACAATAGACATCTATATTATTATCAGACTGACAAATAGTCTCAGTGCCATTCTCCTTGGCACAATCATGTTTTCTCTTTGTCCTTTTACATTCCTTTTTGGCTCACCAAAGCCACACTTTCATTTTTTCTTATTTTTATTATAAATGTATCTTATTTTTAAGACATGGATTGAAATGCACATTTCTTTAACATTATATAATGAAAAAAGATGACTGCACATGGAAACTGAAAATTTACCATGTATAACTTGCTCTCTTCTTCAAACATAACAATGAAGTTATTGTGTAAATTTCCTTTTTCTTTTGTTTCTTCTTCCCTCCTTTAAACATATACTATTTGACATACTACTTGGTCACAAAGAGAATAAATAAAGAAAAAAGTTTATTCCAAAGTTCATAAAATACACTTTCATTTTTATTTTTTAAAGAATACCAATCCATCCTCGATAACCTGGAATGTCAAGAAGTGTTCCTTGCTTTTAACACACCTATAGTCCTTGCTACTAGGGAGCCTGAGACAGGAAAAACATGTATTTCAAGAATATACAAACATATGAGATAAACACTTTCTAAACACAACATATCAAGTACAAAATAGTTTGGGAGAAGGGAATGAGCAACTAGAGGTGATTAAGAGAGGTTTCATATAACAGATGGTACTTGAGTGAAGTCTTGAAGGAAACAGTAGATTCTGTGAGGCTAAAATGAGGAGAAAGGAAATTCCAGGCACTATAAACAGCAAATGAAAAGGCATGGGAACAAGAGATAAAGTTCTATGTGTATGTGACAGAATGCCAATTTGAATAGCTTAGGGAGTGATATCTAATGAGGCTAGAAAGATAAGTTGAAATCAACCACTTTTTGAAAAGCTTAAAAAAAAAAAAGAGGAATTTATGTTCAAACTTACAAATAGTAGGAAGTCTATAGAGTTTATTGAGTAGGGCATAATTAGACCAACAATTTAGGAAAATAATTTTGACAACTATCTGGAGGATAGATTGGAATAGTGAGAGATCTGAGACAAAGAGACCCATTATGAGGCCATTACAGTGCTTTTGGTGAGAAATGATGAAGGCTTGAACTAAACTGATTACTGAGTGGTTGATAAGGAGATAGCTTAGAAAAATGTGGAGGTTAAAATGATAAGATTTAGCAACTAAGCAGATGTATGGAATGAAGGAGAATCAAGAGTCCAGATTAACAGCCAGATTCAAAACTGGAGAAACTGGAATGATGGTAGCTACTTTCCATAATATAGATTAAGTTATTTGTGGTCATAACATATTATATAAATATACTACATCTTGTGTTAGTATGGCCAAGGCTTTGGGAGGCATTATAGTATGTGTTACTACCTCTATTCCTGGATATATAATTGTGTATGTAAAATTCTACAATAAAAGCAAGTAAAAGAACATTCAACTGAGAGAGAAAGGTCCTCTTTATGTCCTGGGCATGGAGGCGAAGCTTGGCTTGTTATATTATTGTGTTTCTTTGAATGAAAAATAATCCTAGTATTTGAATCACATGCTGTCTTTGGTTGTAGCCATTCTCAAATCCAAGGACAACTTACATAGCTTAGAAATGATTTCTCCTTGTTTTAGTCATGAGATAGTTTTTCCATTTTAAGTTTATTCCAAAGTCTATAAAACAAACCAATTCCTAGGGTTCTATTTGTTTCTAATGTTCTGCCAATGAACATCCTGCTAAGAACAATCAGTATTAAATATATTCTTATACTTTTCAGAGGGAATTAGCCTTTTACCAGGCCTGGCCAAGGCAGAGGAAATTTAACCTAGACAGCCAACATTTGATTACACATGGTATAGTTCAGATTACCCATTTAAAGTATCTAGGCAGAAAATTGATACATAAAATAATTGGATAATTGGAGACCTCACTATAGCCCCTTATTTTGACCTTTTTTTGGTAGTGGCTGAACTATAGTAGCACAATGTTCCTGAGATGAGAGCTGCACTATGCCCACTGTTGATTTCAGCCTGATAGACAGCATCAAACATAGTTTGATCTTACAGCTCAAAGTTAGAAGGACAAAGAAAAGTGACACCATTTTTTTTTTTTTTTTAGCTGTTAGAAGAAAACATGAATGTTTATGTCCTGTGTGGATTTAGGTTGAGATAACTGACCTTGTATAATGGAAACTAACACTAAGAATTAGGTTTGTTGGGGCAGCTAGATGGTGCAGTGAATATAGTATCAGCCCTGTAGTCAGTAGAACCTGAGTTCAAATTTGACCATAGACACTTAATACTCCCTAGCTTTGTGACCCTAGGCAAGTCAATTAACCCCAAATGCCTCAGCAAAAAAAAAAAAAAAAAAAAAAGGGTTTGTTATTATTATTCAGTCATTTCAGTCACATCTGACTCATTATATCCCCTTTTGAAGTTTTCTTGGCAAAGATGCTCTAGTAGTTTGTCATTTCTTTCTCCAGCTCATTTTGCTGAAAAGGTAACTGAGGCAAAGAGAGTTAAATGACTAGCCCAGGATCACAGAGTTAGCTTATGTTTGAGGCCCAGTTTGAATTTAAGTAGACAAATCTTATCTCTAAATGTGGCTCTCTATCCACTGTACCACCTAGCAGCTCCGTAAGAATTGAAAAGGAACGTAAAGGACAATAGTTCACTCTCATTTCTAATGCAGTAATCACTTTCACAATATTTTTGACAGCAAGCCTTCTAGTTTCTGTTTGGACACTTTTAGTAATGAGGAGCTCATTACTGGACAATGTAGGCTATTCCATTATTTGACAGCTCTAATCTTAAGGATGTCCATCTTAACACAGAATCAAAATCTTCCCTTTGACTTTTCTCTGTTAGTCCAAAGGTTACTCTGTGAAGTATCCTGGAACAAATGTACTCCTTTCACATATCAGTCTCATAAATAGTTGAAAACATCATGATGTCTCTTCCTCATCAAGATAAATAAACCTGCTTCTTTCAACCCTTATAACCATCTCTGCATACCCTCTATTTTGTCATTGTGCCTACTTAAAAGTGTAGAGCCAGAAACAAACCAATTATTCTAGATGTAGTCTGCCTAGCAAAAAGTACAGTGGGATTATTAGGTTTCTTTGTTATGGATGTAATTCTCTCCTGAGACAACCAAAAAACCCCAGATAGAATTAACAGATGGTATTTTCAATAATATAATTCTGAAAAATTGCTATGATTTGGAGATTAGTCTGCTAATGATGTGATTGCTTAGACGTAACATTTTGATTTCTGTGAATAGTTATAATGTATACTTTTTGTATTACTGAAACATGCATTTTTAATGGTCATTCAATTTCTGTACATTTTTTGAGTGCCTGGTTATCATTAGTATCCAATTCCATGTTGCCTAGAGTTATGCTCCTATAATCCTATACCCATTTTAATTGTTTTATTCTACCCATGATACTAATTTTATTTAAATTTTTTAATTCAAGTATGACACATTTACTAATTAACATACCACCACATCATCTTCCATATAACAAACTTTAGTCATGGCACATCAGATCTTGAAAGAATAGGTTAAACTGATTTGTATTTACTTGGATATAATAGGGTGCAAAAAGATAAAATAAATATCAACTACCTAAGAAAGTTTAATTGATGTAACTCAAATATGACAAGAAGAAGGCCTAATAGAAAGTTTCATCTCCCTCTCAACTGTTACTGTTGTTTGTTTGTTTTTTTTTTTAAGTGCATTGTAATCTATGTAACTCATTTGAATTCTGTTAGTTTCTTTCTATGAGGAAGAAGCTTATGAGTTTATAACGGTCTTTTATATAACCAGTTTGTGTGTGTGTGTGTGTGTGTGACTCAAGAAGCTATGCTGGGGAGCTATCCTCCCTCTTCAGAGTGATCAAGGAAGCGGTTTTCATTCTGAATCCATTCTAGAGATATTTAAGCAATAGCAAATGGTTATTAATTCTAGTCTAATGATCTTCTTTAAGACCAGAAGAGACATCACCTATTTTGTAGTCCTGGACCTTCCCTTTCCTTTTTCCACCAGACAGGCTAGTAGTGTCATTAAAAATCTGCAGGAACTCTCTGAAAAATTAGGTCATAGTCCAGATAATATTTAATCATTCCATTTACATCAAAATTTACAGCTTTCATAGACCAAAGAGGAAGAAGATTTCCCCAGTTTAATAATCAGGGAATAGGCAAATCAAGCACAGAGAGACTTTCTAAAATTCTGGTTATTTACTGGGAATATTGCAGTGCAAAACCACGGAGTCAGGAAGATCTGAATTCAAATCCAGCCTCAGACACTTACTCGCTGTTTGACCCTGGGCAAGTCCTTTAAACCTGTTTAACTCAGTTTCCTTATCTGTAAAATGAGCTGAAGAAGGAAATGGCAAACCATTCTAGTACCTTTACCAAAATAACCCCACAGGCAATATAGTTTGTGAGTCAGAATCAGACATGACTAAAAAACAACAACCACAATATTCTGTGAGCCCATCTGAAAAACACCATTCACAACCTACATCAGATAAAAAATATTTATTAAGTGCCTACTACTTACCAGGCTTACATTCTCTATTGAGTACTGCAGATACCAAAAAAGGCATGAAACGGTCCTTGCTTTCAAAGACCTTATAGTCTAATAGGAAAGAAAACAGACAAATACAAACAAAGAAATATTAAATTAAATTAGGTAAATAATAATTAAATAAATAATAATAGCATTCATATGGTGCCTTAATGTTGGCAAAACATGGCAAATACTATCTTATTTTGTGCTTACAACTCAGGGCAGGAGATATTATTATCCCCATTTTTCAAATGATAAAACTGAGGCAAGACAGAGGTCAAATGACTTATTAGGGTCATGAATCAAGTAGCTAAATATCTAAGGCTTGATAGGAACTTGAATCTTCCTGACTTTATCCAATATGGATGAATTAAGGATAAACAACAGAGGAAAGATTAGAATTAAGGGAGATTATGAAAGGCTTCTTTTAGAAGGTGAAATTTTAGCTGGGACTTGAAGGAAACCAGAAAAGGCAAAAGACGAAGACAAAGAGGAATAAAATTCATGAGATGAAGCATCTCGGATGGGGAATAGTGAGGAAACCAGTGTCTCTGGATCACAGAACATGTGGAGAATAAGAAGGAATAGAGTATAAGAAGTTAGGAAAGGTAGAAAAGAGGCAGCTTATTAAAGGCTTTGGATGTCAGAGGAATCTATATTTCATTTTGGAGGTGGAAGGAAGCCATTGGAGTTTATTGAATACTGTCAGAAGTTGTTAGACCTGTACTTTAGAATAATGAAACTGATAGCTGAGTACAGTATGGGAGTTGGATAAAACTTAAGACATGGAGAGAAAGTAACAGACTATTGCAATAGTCATTGTGATATAATAAAGGCCTGGTCAAAAGTTGGTTTTGGTGTCAAAGAAAAGAGGATATAGAAATGTTACAAAGATAAAATTGTAAGGACAGCACCATGTTGGATGTTGGAAAGTAAGAATAGAAAGATGAGAATGACACCTAGTCTGTAAAGTTGGAGAACAATGATGTCCTTGATAATAATAGGGAAGGAAAAAAACATAACTTAGGAGGAAAGATAATGTTCAGTTTAGGACATGTTGAGTTTAAGATATTTGCAGGACATTCAGCACATGATGTCCAATAGGTAGTTAGAGATAAAGACTGGAATTCAGTAGAGGGTTAGAGATGGATAAATACATTTGATAACCATCAATATTGAGATGATAATTGGATCCATGGGAGATTCTGAGGTCACCAAGTAACATGATAAAGAGTTGTAAAAGAAGAGGGCCTACAACAGAATCTTAGATTTAAAATAGCAAGTTAGTTAGATCTAGGAAGCTAGGTAATCAGTGTGATTTGGATGAACATCCATCTTAGTTGACTAAGGAGACAAATCAAGCCAGACAGGTAGGAGGAGAATTACCTAAAATTTTTGACATGAAAATCTAGAGAGAAGGAAAGGAGGATGTGATGCTTATAATGTCAAAGGCTTCAGAAAGTTTCAGGTAGATGAGGTTTGAAATAAGTCCATTAGGTTCAGCAATTAATGGAAAGTGAGGGGATATCCATCAATTGCGAAATGGCTGAATAAATTGTATATGATTATATTGGAATATTGTTGTTCTATGGGAAATGATGAGCAGGATGCTCTCAGAGAACCCGGGAAAGTCCTCTATGTACTCAGGCCAAGTAAAATGTCCTCTGTACAAACTAATAGCAATGTTCTGGGATAATAAGCTTTAATCTAATAAAATGACTTAGCTATTCTCAGCAGGACATTGATCCACGATTACTCTAAAGGACTTATGACAAAAAAAAATATCTTATCCATCTCCAGAAAAGGAACTGATTGTATCTGAATACATATTGAAGCATTCTCTCTCTCCCTCTCTCCCTGCCCCTTCTCTGTCCCTCTTTGTCTCTTGTTTCTGTCTCCCTCTGTCTTGCTATTTCTCTCTGTCTCCCTCCCTCTCTCCCTCCCTCTCTCTATTTCTCTCTCTCTCTCTCTCTGTCTAATCTCTTTTTCTGTCTCTGTCTCTCTGTGTCTCTCTGTCTCTGTTTCTATTTCTCTGTCTCTCCTGTCTGTTTCTCTCTCTCTCTGCCTGTGTGTGTGTGTGTGTGTGTGTGTGTGTGTGTGTGTCTATTTTTCTTGGGCTTTTTTGGGAGGGTGGGGGATTTATATTTTCTTTCACAACATGACTTTGTAGAAATGTTTTGCATAAGATCATATGTGGTTTCTTAATGGGGATTGGGATGGGGATAGAAGAGAGAATTTGAAACCCAAAAGTTTTAAAAACAAATATAAAAAATGTTTTAAATATAACTGGGAAAAATATCAACTAACTAAGCAAACAAACAAAAAAGAAGTGATAATTAATATCATTGGTAAGTTTGGAGATAATAGTTTCAGTTGGGTGATAAGGTGGGATGCCAGACTACAGAGTGTTAAGAAGAAAGTTAGAGGAGAGGAAATAGAGACACTTGTTATAGATAGTCTTGATAAAGATTCTTGATAAAGAATATTAGAGGGAGATAAATATTTTATCATCAATAAAAGTATATTGTTATTTATGGAATTCCATGGTTGTTAATAATTCACAGAACAAAGAAGGCCATGATAGACAAAACTAATCTGTGATTAAAAACTTCTTAGGAAAAACAAAATAAAGGATATAATCAGAGATTTGGGAACATAAGTAGGACAGGATACATAGCAAGAACAAGGAATAAGCAGTGAACAGTTAATGGGCTCTACTGACACCATAACATGCATGAGGCCCAATTATTCTTCTTTCTTCTTGTGATGTGAATTAGTTTTCTTTAAAAAGTGACAACGTGGTTCTGGAATCTGAGAGGCCCCTATTTCCCTATTGTAGTTTCCTTGTTACTTCAGGACATAAAAGTCCCTAGGTGAATTTTTGAAAACTATTTGAGTTAAGCATGTCCTTCACCATATTTTGCCCTAATGACCACTCTATTTCCATATAGAGAAAAGGGGTAGAAGTGGGGATGGGATAGGTGACAGTTGCATCCAAAAACTAAATGTCAATGTATCCATGCTGGATTAAGGTAAAGTTAATCACCTTTTATAAAGTATTCAATAACTTTCAAAGCCTTATTTCATTCCAATGATAAAATTGAACTAAGAAAGTTATTGGCATTAAAATTTCCTCCAATACCATTAAAAATCAAGATATCCAGAGTGAGAACCCTAGCATATTTCTTAGATTTTCATGGTATATTTATGGAAATGAACATAGAAGGGATTTCAGCAGATAAGAAAGTGTAGATGAGTTAGGAAATCTACAATGATATGGAGTTCCCACATGGATAAAATTAAAGCTTAATAAAAGCATTAAAGTAATTTAAAAGTTATGTTATCTAGCCTCAATTGCTCAGAAACCCCAGGATTTTAGAGAGACATGTAGCTGGATTCAGGTACAGATTATGTTGGAAGAGTAAAAGTGTCATGGACAGGACGGGGCAGAGGAGCAACACTCAGAGTTTACTTCTTACCAGCCAAAAAAATAACAACAAAGAAAATGAGGGGAAAATCCTTAGAGGCAGAGGCAACTTGTTATAATTGGCAATAAATTTTGATTACATTAAATAGAAGAGGGAATGTGTTTGTAACACTATGTTGATATCCCTGAAACCAGAAGTTTTGTCACCAACTTCTGAAACTGGAACTAATGACATGCTGATCTTTAGACTCATCGGCAAATTAGATATCAACAACAAGTTAGAATAGATGAGGAAACTACTCATTCTTGCCCCAACTGTTCAAGCATAAGATGGATAGTTTTTCATACCTAAATTAATATCCTTAAGAGTTTCAAATGAACCTTTGCAGGGTGGAGTGGGAATAGCAGGAGGATGTAAAGTACTGGATTAATCTTGTGGAAAGAAAAACGTAATAGGGGATTTCTAGATTCCAAATGAGATAACTGATGAGGAGGATACTTGAAAATATAAAACTCAACTGTTCTTGGTGAATAGGAATTTAAGTCAATGAGATCAGGATGGACTGAGGAAGATATAAAGTCTTTAGAGGGGAAGGGTTGAAATAGATGAGGCCTAATCTTCAGCATGAGGGCAGGGAGGGGATGTGACTATTAGCCAAAATCTTAATATGTTAAATGAGTATTTTTGAGGGAAATATCCTTAACTACCAAAGAGGAATCCTTCAAATCCTGGCAAGGACATGCTGCAAAACCAGAGCCAGACAGGAAGGGAATTGATGCAGGGAAAGGTAGGAAACTAATATCAGGTCTCAGAGGATCCACATTTAATCTCACATGCACAAAAATGTTTGTAACAGCTCTTTTTGTGGTAGTGAAGAATTGGAAAATGAGTAGATGCCCATCCATTGGGGAATGGTTGAACAAGTTGTGATATGCAAAAGTAATGGAATATTATTATTTTATAAAAAAATGATGAACAAGCTGATTTTAGAAAGCCTGGAAAGATTTGCATGAAATGATGCTGAGTGAAAAAAGCAGAACGTTACATTGTTCACAATAGCAGCAAGAATGTGCAATGATCAACTGTGAAAGACTTGGTTCAATGATTCAAAGCAACCCCAATAGACTTTGGACAGAAAATGCCACCTGCATCCAGAAAAAGAACTAAGGAGATGTGAACATTTGTTCACTTCTTTTTTATGTTTTTTTTTTCCCCTCTCTCCCATGATTTTTCCCTTTTGCTGATTTTTCTCTCTCAACATGATTCATAAAGCAATGTGTATTAAAAATAAATATATTTACAAGAAAAAAATCAAATCAACTTGTTCATCATTTTTATAGAACAATAATATTCCAATACTTTCATATACCATTACTTATTCAGCCATTTCCCAATGGATGGGCATCTACTCATTTTCCAATTCTTTGCCACCACAAAAAGAAATGCTATAAAAATTTTTGTACACGTTCCTCCTTTATGATTTCCTTGGGATACAATCCAAGGGGCCCTTGCTGGGTCAAAAGGTATGCAGATTTATAGCCCTTTGGGCATAGTTTCAAATTGCTCACCAGAATGGTTAGATTATTTCATACCTCCACCATGAATGCATTAGTGTCCCAGTTTTTTCACATATTCTTCAACATTTATCATTATCTTTTTCTGTCATCTTAGATAACCTGAGAGATGTAAAGTGGTACCTCAGAATTGTCTTAATTTGCATTTCTCTAATCAATAGGGATTTAGAAAGTTTTTTCATATGTGTATAGATGGCTTTAATTTCATCATCTGAAAATTTTCTATTCATATCCTTTGACCACTTATCAGCTGAGGAATGATTTATATTCTTATAAATTTGACACAGTTCGTTATATATTTAGAAATGAGATCTTTATCAGAAACACTAATTGTTAAAAAAAAAAAATTGTCCCAGGTTTGTACTTTTCTTTTCATCTTGTTTGTATTGTTTTTTTTTTTTGTTTTTGTTTTTTTTTTTTTTTGTGCAAAGGCTTTTCAATTTAATGTAATCAAAGTTGTCCATTTTGTATTTCATAATGTTCTCTAGTTCTTCTTTGCCATAAATTCCTTCCTTCTCCACAGATCTGATAGATAAGCTATCCTTTGTTCTCTTTATTTCCTTATATTATCACCCTTTTTGCCCAAATCATGTACCCATATTGACTTTATTTTGGTATAGAGTGTGAGATATAGATGTATGTTGAATTTTTGATATATTACTTTCCAATTTCCCAGCAATTTTTGTGAGATAGTAAGTTCTTATCTCAGAAGCTGGAATTTGGAAGTTTATCAAATACCAGATTACTATAGTCATTAATTATTGCTTCTGTTTCATTGATCCATACTCTATTTCTCAGCCACTATCAAATGGTTTGGATGACTGCTGTTTCATAATATAATTTTAGATCTGGTTCTGCTAGGTCACTGTCCTTTGTATTTTTTCCCATTAATTCCCTTGATATTCTTTACTTTTAGTTCTTCCAGATCAATTTTATTATTATTTTTTCCTAGCTCCATAAAATAATTTTTGTCAGTTTGATTGGGATGGACTGAACACGTAGGTCAATTTAGATAGAATTATAATTTTTATTGACCTATTCACAAACTGATATTTTTCCAATTTTTTTATATCATTATTTTATTAAGTTTATTTTCTTTTTTTTAATAGCCTTTTATTTACAAGTTATATGTATGAGTAATTTTACAGCATTGACAATTGCCAAACCTTTTGTTCCAATTTTTCCCATCCTTCCCCCTACCCCCTCCCCTAGATGGCAGGATGACCAGTAAATGTTAAATATATTAAAGTATAAATTAGATACACAATAAATATACATGATCAAACTGTTATTTTGTTCTACAAAAAGAATTGGACTCTGAAATATTGTACAATTAGCCTGTGAAGGAAATCAAAATGCTGGCAGGCAAAAATATAGGGATTGGGAATTCAATGTAATGGTTCTTAGTCATCTCCCAGAGTTCTTTCGCTGGGCATAGCTGATTCAGTTCATTATTGCTCCATTTTTCCAATTGTTTAGATCAGACTTTGTTTGTGTGAGCAGTATTTTATAATTATGTTCATATAGTTTTTGGCTTTGATTTGGCAGGTAGATACTCAAATATTTTATTTTATTTACAGTTATTGTAAATGGAATTTCTCTTTCTATTCTTGCTGCTGAGTGTTCTCAGTAATATATAAAAATGCTGATGATTGTGTGGGCTTATTTTATATCCTGAAACTTTGCTAAAGCTGTTAATTGTTTCAAGTGGGTTTTTGGATGATCTTTTAGGATTCTCTTAAGTATATCATCTTATCATTTACAAAGAGTGATAGTATTATTTCTTCATTATCTGTTCTAATTCTTTGAATTTATTTTTCTTTTCTTATTGCTAAAACGAACATTTCAAGTATAATATTGAATAATAATGGTGATAATGGGCATCCTTGTTTCACCTCTGATCTTTTTGGGAATATATCTAGCTTCTCTCCATTACAAATAATGCTTGCTGATAGTTTTAGATAGATGCTGCTTATCATTTTTATGAAAACTCCCTTTATTTTCATGCTCTCTAATGTTTTTAATAAGAATGGAGGCTAGTAGTTTGTCAAAAGCTTTTTCTGCATCTATTGAGACTATTATATAAATTCTGTTAGTGTTGTTATTGATGTGGTCAATTATGGTATTAGTTTTCCTGATATTGAACCACCCTGCATTCCTGATATAAATCCCACTTGGTCATAGTATAATATCCTACTGATAAGTTGCTATAATCTTTTTGCTAGTATTTTATTTAAAATATTTTCATCAATATTCATTAGGGACATTGGTCTGTAATTTTCTTTCTCTGTTTTGGCTCTTCCTGGTTTGGGTCAGGCTAATCTTTACTCTTATACTCCAATCTTTACTCCTACTTGCCACCACCTTTCAGGTTGAATGCATTCTCCTCCCCAATTTCCCCACCTCTCACCTCGATTTTGAGCTCTCTTTTATATGCTATTTTCTGTAAACAGAATGTAAGCATCCGGATGGCACCTTCTTTATTATCTTCCTATTTGTATTCTCAGCTAAACACAATGCCAGGTGTATAAGTAAGTGCTTGGTTGACTTTACTTACATACAATTAAAATAACATGTTGCTTTGTCATTTTCAATTATATCCCAGTCTTCATGACCTACCCCATTTCTTTTTTAGGGAGGTGATTCTTGGCAAAGATTTTGGAATGATTTCCCATTTCCTTCTGAGGCAAATAGTATCTGACGTCGTATTTGAACACAGATCTTCCTGACTCCAGGCTTGGCACTATGTCTACTGTGTCATCTAGTTGCTTACAAATACTGGAGTGGGGAGATATAAAGAGAGGCAAGATAATAATAACTTCAATAGTCTAGATTTTCCAAGGGAAAATGAAAAAAAAATTAGGAATAAAGAGATAATAATAGTACTTCTATCTCAAATTATATGGAAAAATAGCAATTATTAAAATAGAAAAGTATAACAGAGAAGTAAAAAAGAATCAAAAGCAATTGAACTCAATAATTCAACATTTAATATAGCTCAGAATATAATTATTTGGTAAACCCACTATTGACAAAAACTGCTAGAATTTAAAAGAGAAAGCTATATGGTAGAAATTAAAATGAGACAAATCTTACACCATATATCACAATAAATTTAAAATAAATACACAATCTGAATATTTGAAGTCACAATATATTAAAAAAAGAACAAAATCAAATCAGGCACACTTTATAGCTATGACTAAGGGAACATTTCTTAACTGAAGGAGGGAGGTGATTAAAAAGGTAAAATAGATAATTTCTATCACATTGAGGACTTTTGCACTAAGAAAAATTATTGCAGCAAGATAAGAAGAAAAGCAGTTAAAAAACTTTTATTTCAGTTATCTATAAGGACCTAACATCTAAGATATTTAAGGAGAGATAAAACTATATAAAAAATAATAATTTAAAAAATCTCCAATAGGAGTCATTTGAGAGAGGTTAAGGATTTTCAAAAGAATTGCAAATTAAGAATTAACAAACATGGCAAAGATTATCTCCAATCACTAATTATAACAGAAATGAAAATCAAAAACACACTTGGGTTTCCTGAACACTCAACAAATTAGCAAATACGATAAATGATGGAAGTCAATCTCAATGTAATTTTAAAAAGAGAAATATGTTAATATACTCTTAGTGTAACTATCAATTAGTTCATGCTAGAAAGAAAATTGTAATTAAACTAAGCAATTATTAAAATGTGCATAATTTTTGACCCCAAAATACCACTCCTATCTATATCCCTCAAAGAAGGATTTAAATTTAGATTTCCCATTTACATTAATTTTTTATAGCAATGCTTTTTATAGTTAACAAAGATTTGGAAATAATTCTAAAATAACAATGTTATTGGAGATGAATGTACTGTAATATATGCAGTAAGAAACATTAAATATTAAAAATGTAGAGAGATAGGAAATGACAAGAATTGATACAAAGTGAAGTAAACAAACCAGGAAAAATAAACAAATGATTACAACAATGAAAAAGGAAAAAAAAAAAAAACACCACAACAAAATGGAACTTGAATGTTATAAAATTATAATGTAACACCAAAGGGAAAAAAAAAAAGAATATATTTCCCTCTCTGTAGAAGTGGTACAATATGGGTATGGAACACTGTACACTTTTTCAATGTACTTGTTATTTTTACTGTTTTTATTTTTTCTACCTTAATATTAATAATGTCCAAACATCCTAATGGTCCATGTATTCTTCATGGAAGCTCATATGAAGATAAAGTACAGGGCTCAAAGATAGCACTGAAAAATGCTTTATCTTAGCATTTTTTTTAAGATAATTTTTACTCTGGAGACTCCAAATGCCTGAGGAATAAAAGGATCACCTAGAAAGAAATCTGTGTTTTCTTTGCATGTGGGATGTACTTAATGAGAAACTCAAAACAATCTCAGTGATTCCTGACCTTGTTGAGATCAGGCTAAGAAAATTGTCCTTTTAGAGTTGAATGACCTCAAGAACCTAAAGGATGTGTTTGCCAATAGCATCATCAGAGTTCTACAATGTATAGTGGTAGTATAGAAGAAATTATACTGATTTCTATGTATTTGGACTGTTGGCATTTTATAAGTTGGCTAAAGTGAGTCAGTTTATGATGCCAAGAACTAGTAATGCTTTGGCTAACTTCGGGAGTTATTTTATTTTATTTTATTTTGATGCTGGATATATACTGTGAACAATAACAACAAAAACGTACAGTGAATATTATCAAATCTTTATAGCTGAAGAAAAAGAAAAGTGTGCTTTCAATTGTCAGTAATATTCTATTAATTTGAGTTTGTGTCACCAAGGAATTGGGAAGGGAGGGGGTATTCACTTAAAAAAAATAATTTAAGAAAAATTTTCACTTTTTTTTTTTTTGCATTAAATACAAAATAAGAAGGGAAAAAAAAAACAAATAGAAAAAAAAAACAGACAGGAAAATTAAAAATAAAACTTTGTCATGTTCCCAGAAGAATATCAGGTAAGATTTGAAATATATAACAATAAGTTTCCATTTCAAGAAAGCACATATAATAATAGAAGAAATTATAGTCATGAATGTCCATCTTTTCTTTGGTTCCCTTATGGGTTTTTCTTTCATTCTCTGCTACGTACTTTTTTTACTTTATTCTTTTTTCCCCTTTTCATTTACCCAATCTCCCCCAAGCAAGACACAATAAAACACAGATATATATGTGTATTGTGTGGATGTGTGTATGTGTCTCTAAACATATACCATTATATAAACATGCATCTAAAACAATATTAGTAGAGCTACCATACAATATAGATTTCTTTCTTGATGGAATCTTTGTTTAACCTTGTATAAGATCAATGATTACTAGCCCTTCTTTTTTTCCTAGTAAATACTATTCCTGATTCTTATTGTAATGTTTGTGTACATTATTTCCTATCCCTGCTAACTCTTCTACTTTAATTCTGCTCTTTAACTTGACTTGTTATTACTTAACCTTTTCCTAACCATGGATCCCTCCCTTATCTTCTTCCTCCACCCTCTCCTTTCCTTTTTATCTCATTTCCATTAATCTATACACTTTATCCCACACCTGTTAATCTGCACACCCTTCTATAAATCACTTTATTCTTTATTCCTTTCCCATTAATTTACATATCTTATCCCACTACCATAATTCTGTACACCCTTCTATACTCCACCTTATCCTATTCCTTTTCCCTTTATTTCTTTATAGATTCTGGGAGGTGCTAGATCCTTCATAGTATGTGTATGTGTATGTATGTATATATATATAGTGTTTCCTATTTAACCTGTTTCCGATGTGAGTAGGTTTTCAGAACTGTTAGCCCTCTTCCCAATTCTAATGCCTCTGTGTCAGTTCTTCCTTTGCACCTCATTTTTAATAATATAATTACTATTTTTACCTTTTCCTGGATAGTTTTTCTTTTGAGCTCATACTCAACTCTGCCCCAATCTTTCTGATGTCAATCTTAAATATATAGCATACATTACCATGAAAAAAATATAAATATTGTTCATGTTGAGTTCTTTGAAAATTAACATTTGTTATTCTCATATGTTGAATCTTCTATTATGTTGAGAGTTTGTTTGCAAGTTTGTTGAATGTCTGTTTTTTTTTTTTTTTCAGTCAATGTTATTGATAATTTTACTGGATATAACTTTTTTGGTCATTTTGTTCTGGGGGTTTTGAAATTTGTCAACCAACCAGGAAAACAAATGGAAAAAATTACCAAAGAATAGTGCTACCAAATTTCAAAACCCCTAGATCAATAAGAAAAATTTGCAAGAAACAAAACAAAACAAAGAAACAAAAACAATGCAAATAAACTGAAGCTGCAACTAAAATTGTACAGATTTATCAGAAGCCACAATAAAAGACTTAATATTTGGTAATAATATTCCTATGTGTTTTCCATAAAGGTTTCTTTGGTGGTTATGAGTGGATTTTTTTTCTCTTTCTATTTTTTCTTCATGTTCTATCACTCCAAAATAATTTTCTGTGATTATTTCTTGAATTATTGTGTGAAGGTTTTTTTTTTTTTTTTGAGGGGGGGGGCACATCTTTGAGGTATATCAATTATTCTTATATTTTCCCTTTTTGATTTGTTCTCCAGATCTGCTGTTTTTCTTATTAGATATTTCACATTTTCTTCTATTTTTTCATTCCTTATATTTTGTTTTGCTATTTCTTGGTCTCTTAAAACTTAATGGTTTCCTCTTGCCCCATTTTAATTTTCAAAGAATTATTTTCTTTTTTAAGACTCTGTATCTTCTTTTCTAGTTGCTTAACTTTTTTTTTTTTCATAATCTTGTTTTTCTTGGATGGTTCTTTTTTTTTTTTTTTTTTTTCAGTTTTTCCTTAATCTCTCTCACTTAATATTTAAAGTCTTTTTAAAGTTATTTTATAAATTCTTTCTGGGTGGATAGCCATTTGACATTACTCTTTGGGCTAGAAGGGGCTTTTTTAATTTTACTGTCCTCTTCTAATTGTTCTTTTTTTTTTTTTTTTTTGGAAAAAAACAAACAAACAAAGAACTATTAGTATAAGCACCTCTAATCCTGAATTTGAGAGTATGGGGCCTCTAGTTTCACTTCAGCTCTCTCTTCTGACTTGGAATCCCAAACCAAAAGCTCCATCCTCCTGCAAGTGATGGCAGCCAATCCTTGCTTCATTGCTTGTGCATTGACAGGTGTGCTAGTGCCTTCTCATGCAGGGCCATGTCTCAGCAGCACAGCTGCGTCTGATGATCCTAATCAACAGAGGTTCCCTTAGCAATCCCAGATTCAAATCCATTTCCCACCCTGTCTAGGAGGTGAAAAGTTCCTGCTGAAGCTCCAGCCAAACCCAACTACCACAGCTTCTGTGGAACTAGCCTGGTTAAACTCCATCCTGCAGTCTTTCTTTGGGTCTTCACAGATTATGCCAGAGGTCTCCTATTCTTCCCCAAGTCTTCTTTGTTTTTCACCAGTCTAAGTATGTGCCTCAGCACAAATTGTTTGTGGGAGGAAATCTGGAGTTTGAAATTTTCTGACTTACTCTGCCATCTTCCCAGAATTCTCCTCAATGTTCACATTTTTTTATCAAGGAAGATTTACTTGGAGGTGCTGTTCTAGTTCAGTGATCTTATCATATATATGAAGAGAATAAATAAATAACAATAGAAAAAAATAATAACAAAATACAACTGGAAAAACCAAAAGTAAAGAATGTGATGTTCTGATTAGTTTTCTGGAGGGGCTTCAGACCACCATAATCTCAACGAATAATCAACACAAGAATAGTGGGGAATAAAGTCCAAAGTCTTTATTATCTCCTTCACAGTCTGTCTCCTTCACCTGGGGCTGGGCTAGCTTTCTGGAGGTCCTCCAGAATGGGTCTTGGTTTCAGTGGAGGAATGCAGGAGGCAGGAGAGCCATCATGAGGCTGATCAAAAATGGAATCTCTGTGGCTGACTTTGTCCTCAGTTTATATATTCTATTACAATTACATCATTACACTATACTGAGTATAAACCAATCATTATATCACTAGAGAACCATTATTTGTTGTAAGATTACATCAATCATACTGAACTAGAGAACTATTAATCACCACGCTAAACTAAATAACCATTGTCTTGTCAATTCCACTGAGTTAACACCTTTCTCCAGTGCTCTGGCCCATTACAAAAGAATATTAAGAGAATCAGTAAAATAAAATGTGAAGAAAGGTGGCCTAACGGTGCTAGATTTTAAATTATATTACAAAACAATAATAATCAAAACAACCTAGCACTGGCTAAGAAATAAAGTGGCAGACTAATGGAATAGATTAGATACACAAGACCCAGTAGTAAATGTAACCATTAATTCAGTGTTTGATAAACCCAAAGATTTTAATTTTGGGATAAGAATGTACCATTTGACAAAAATTGCTGAGAAAACTGAAAAGCAATTTAATAAAAACTAGGCATAAAACAACCTATCACACCGTACATCAGAATAAGGTAAAAATGGACATGTGGTTCAGACATAAAGTATGATATCATAAATAAATGAAGGGATCATGGAAAAATTTAGCTGTCATATCTATGGAAATGGGAAGAGGGAACCAAGCAAGAGATAGAGAGGATCCCTGGGATTCTCTAAAAGCAATAATTTTAATTGCATGCAGTTTTTAAGTTTTTACACTAATAAAACCAATGCCAACAAAATTAGAAGAAAAGTAAGAAACTGGGGAGGAAATTTTATCACAAGTTTCTCTTATAAAGCTTGTTTTTTCAAATGTGGGGGACTGTACCAAATTTATAAAAATAAGAGCCAACACCAATTGATAAATGGTAAAAGGACATGACCAGGAAGTTTTCAGAAGAATGAAAAGCTATCAATATGTTCTAAACAACTACTGATTGGAGAAATGCAAATTAAAATAACTCTGAGGTACTATCCCACACCTATCAAATTGTTTAACATAGCAGAAAAAGAAAATGACAAATATTGGAGGGAATGTGGAAAAATAAGTATACTAGTACATTGTTGATAGAGTTGTGAACTTTTCCAAACATTCTGAAGAACAATTCAAAACTATTAAATTAGGCATAGCCTTTGACCCAACAATATCACTACTAGATAAAGATCTCAAAGGAAAGGAAAAAGAACATATATGAACAAAAATATTTATAGCAACTCTTTTTATCATGGTAAAGTATTAGAATTTGAGGGAATGCAAATCAATTATGGAGTGGATAAACAAGCTATAGTAGATGATTGTGATGGAATGCTATTTTGTTATAAGAAATGATGAATGAGATAGGTTCAGAAAAATATGGAAGATTTGTAAGAACAGTTGCAAAGTGAAATTAACAGAACCAGGAGAACACTGTACACATAATATCAATATAATAACAATGACTCTGAAATACAGTTATTCTAATTAGTACTATGATCCAAGACAATTCCAAAAGACCCATGATGAAAAATATTATCTGCCTCTAAAAGTATGCTGTCTTTTTTCAACTTTATTTATTTTTCTTGCTTTTTGTTGTTTGGTAACATGGCTTATAGGGAAATATATTTGATATGATTTTATATGCACATTTGATATTATATTGCTTGTCTTTTTAAGAAGTGGGGAAAGGACCTGAGGAAGGATGAAGATTTGGAACACAACTTCTTAAAAACCGATTTTCAACTTCAGTTCCACTTGGTACCTGGTCTTCCTGATCCCTACTAATATTAGTGCCTTCTCTCCATTTCTTTCTAATTACTCACAACTTAACTATCTTTTATTTATTTGTATATGCTTGTTTGTGACATATTATCTCCACAATAGAATGTAAGTTGTTTGAAAGTCAGGATTATTTTACTCTTGGTTTCCCAAGGTGTTCAGTGAATACTTGTTTATTGATCAGTTGATTGCTGGTTAAGCAAAAGGAAAAGCATAAGAACAAAAACATTTAACTTGGCTTGAACCTCTGGAATCATTAAAAAATCACTGAGATAAAAAAAAGGTAAGTGATACTTAAAGATCTGATTAAATGTCCAACCCATTTACCAATTTGGGCTTTTTAGGTTGAAGTAAAACTTTTGTGTTGTATATGAACACCATACTGGAGGACTTCAGAGCATTCTTTATTACCAAGAAAGGCATTTGTACCAAAAGCCTGTGTCAGGTGCTAGTGGAGGACTCCTAACAAACAAATGAGATTTATTATACTATCCTATTCTATCGTCTCCATAAATTATAGTGATTGGTTTTGAAATGAGTGTCTCCAATAAACTCTGAAGTAATATATGGAGCCCTATTCCTAGTATAAATGGACAATGATTCATTATCTTATATGCTGACAAGCATTAAGTTGGATGCTGACAGCCAAAGATAGATAGTAGCATTAGCCAACGATGAGTTCAGCATTTATTATCAGGGAATACCAGTATAGATTCATACATCCTTCTATAGGCCTCATGCATTGGAAACAATGTTAATTCCTATGGTGAAGGGCAAGAAAGAATCATAGAGATGAAATGAAATATATTATATTGTACTGTTGATATATATATATATATATATATATATATATATATATATATATATATATATATAAGAACTGTGAGATATATGAATTGTTTATCTATAGAACATAAGCAGCAATAAACTTTTAGGGTATGTGTACATAAATTTCTTATAAATAGATGAGGAGAAGAAGAACATACAACATCCTAAGTTGTGGCATTATCAGGAATAAAAGAATATACAATTATACTCCATCTTAACAAAAATAATAATAATAGTTTGCATTTATATAGTGCTTTAAGGTTTGCAAAATGCATTACATTAGTAATCTCACTGAATCCTCATAACTCTATTGTAGAGCTATTGTTATCCCAATTTTAAAGATGAGGGAAATTAGGACCAGACAGAGTAAAGTAACTTCTTAGGTTGTTGTGTAAACTCAGAAGTATCTGAATTGTGTATTACAAAGGAATATTTACTTCAAAGACAGAACAAGAACAAACATGAAAATATTTCCTCCCAATATGCCACTTCATTCTAAAAGAAGGGTTTGTGAATGAGGCTCACAGTTTAGTTTAGTTTCTGTTTATTTATCAGTCCCACCATATTCAAGCCCAAAGTCATTTTTCATCCCAGTTTCTTCTGGGCTAGGTTCTTGGACTGTCAAATCATTGCAACTTCTGATCCAGATCGGAAACTCCACTCTTTGCATCTAAAACAGAAGATAATAAATGAAAAGAACAAAGACCTAAGACTTAGGTCTTGTGGCCTATGAGTTGGAGTAGAGAGAAGGAAATGTCTCTTAGACTCCTCTCCTAACACAATCCACATGATTGTGTTATTATAAGAATCATTTTCTTCCTTAGATGTGAATAAATCAAATTCCTAGGTCTGGATTGTCAGGCTACAAAGATGTCAATAGTTTGGGTTGTACAACTCATGGAAGAGTATCTAAATATCCTCATATTTCCTTGAAGGATATCTTTTCTGTTCTCCACTTTGATTAAAGCATTTTCTAAGATAGCACCAAATCTTTATTGCATTAGTATTTCCCTCAGCATTCTTGTTTTTTAACTTAAAAATATATATGTTTTTTAATATCAATTTTTAAAATGGAGTTCCAAGTTTTCTCCTTTCCTCTCATTCTTCACTCACCCATTAAGAAGGGAAGCAATGTGATAGCATTGATACATGTGAAGTCACACTAAACATATTTCCATTTTAGCCATCTTGAAAAAAGAAATACACAGATACACACACCCACATACACCCACACCCACACCCACACACACACACACACACACACACACAAAAGCAGAGAAAGTATACTTCAACTTGCACTCTAAGTTCATGAATTTTCTCTCTGGAGGTTCATGGTGTTTTCCATCATGGAATTGTCTTAAATCATCATTTTGATCAGAGTACCTAAGTCTCAAACATATTTACCAATTGCTGTTACTGCGTACAATATCACTTGGTTCTGCTCACCATATTTTCTATGAGTTCATATTAATACTTACCAGTTTTTATTTCTGAAACCATCCTGCTTATTATTTCTTAGAATACAAGAATATTCCATCATATATCAGTTTGTCCAGCCATTCCCCAGATGATGGACATAGCCTCAATTTTCGATTCTTTGCTATCACCAAAAAAGCTGCTATAGTTTTTTACAATAAGAATCTGATGAGGTTTGTATCCCCCTCGATTCCTGGTGGTGATGAGGTTAGTTGCAATAAAAGAGTTGTTAAAAATTCCCCTTTTTGATTGGCTGGAGGTTTAGAGTGAAAGAATTCACTTATTCCTGAATTATTAATTGTAAAATGAAAATTTATTGTTGGATAGAAACCAGTTTGCTAAGAGACTGACTTCTATTGTGGCTGAGCCCTATTAGGAAAATGGAATTTTATGCTGAGAATGCTCAATGGGCTCAGAAATTGGTTGGCCCTCTGCAAGGAATTTAGCTGAAGGAAGCATGTTACATGGTTAATTCTTGGTTGAGGCTGGGGGCAGTTTGAGTTGGAATCAGAATAGAGAATCTTTGAATTCAATGAGTATCCCTGGAGTAATCTCCAACTCAATAGAGTGAATAGAAATCTCGATCTCCAGCTGAGGCTAAGTAGGAGTGATCCTGTACTCAACTAGTCCTACCCAAATAACAGAATGAAATCACTTTATCTTGATTCCCCGGGGTGGTTCTCTCATAGGAGAGCTTCTAAAGAGATCAAGTGTTCCCCCCAAAGTCTTAGAGAGTGAGAGACTTTCAGGGCTCCCCTCATCATTTCTTTTCCTTTTTTTTTTTTTTTTTTTTTTTAATCTTTGGGATACAGTACAGTACAGTACAGATCTACTAGTAGTATCTCTGGGTTAAGGGGATGAACTGTTTAATAGTCCTCTGAGAATAGTTCTAAATTTTTCTTCAGAAAAATTTCTTCAGAAGTTCAGAACTCCACCAACATTTCATTAGTGTTCCCTCTGCATTCTTCAGTACTTTCTTTACCACTATACCCTTTATTCTAAGCTTTAACCCACTTAACACAATTCTTTTGTATTAATTCTCTAATCATATATAAGGAAGTTTAAAACCACATGCACTTGTCAGTCAGGAATTTAAAACAAAAGGGTAAAGCAATTTGCCTCTCAGAGATTCCACCTCGTCTTTCCTTGATTTTTAAAATATAATTTGTATAAGACCCATAAACAGCTTGATAGGGGAAATGAGTGAAGAAAAATGAGGAAATTTTGGGTGTTTTAGACCCATGTAGCTCTTTTTTTGGTAGAGAAGGCAGGTAAGGGAAAGTGAGCTTTTTATAAATTTATTTTTATTTTAATATTATATTGTTTTCAATATCTATTTTTAGTAAGATTTTGAGTTCCAATTTTTTTCTCCCTCCATCCATTCCCTCCTTCCTCTTCAAGGCAGCTTGCAATCTGATACAGATTATACATGTACAGTAGATTTTTAACATCTTTCCATGTGAGTCATGTTGCAAGGAAAAATCAGAAAAAAAGGAAAAACCCACAAGAAAAAAACAACAAAGGTGAAAATAGTATATTCTGATTCACAATTAGTCTTCATAGTTCTTTCTCTAGATGTGGATGGTATTTTCCATTCAAAGTCTATTGAAATTGTCTTGAATCACTGCATTGTTGAGAAGAGCTAAGTCTGTCATAGTTGATTATCACCCAATCTTCTTGTTATTATATACAACATTTTCCTAGTTCTGCTCACTTCATTCAACATCAGTTCATGTAAGTCTTTTCAGACTTTTCTGAAATCAGCCTGCTTGTCATTTCTTATAAAACTATAGTATTCCATTACATTCATATGTCATAACTTATTTAGCCATTTCCCAATTAATGAGCATCCTGTCAATTTCCAATTTCTTGCCATCACACACACACACACACACACACACATTGCTACAAACTTTTTGCACATGTGAATAAATGTTCTTTTCCTTCTTTTATGATCTCTTTGGCATACAGACCCAGTAGTGGTACTGCCAAAGCAAAGGATGTGCATAGCTCCAAATTGCTCTCCAAAATGGCTAGATCAGTTCACAACTTGATCAACAATACATTAGTGTCCCAGTTTTCCCAGCTAAGTATTTATTAAGCTAAGCTTAGATTAAATTTATTATTTGTACTCATTTCCTCCAGCTAACCTTAAAGATCTCTGAAGCATACCTTTATCTGATCTGTGATTAGAAAGTTCTTTTCACTCCCATTTAATTAATTTAATTAAGTCTACATCCTCCTTCAAACTATTTCAAGGAACTTTTCAAACCAATTAAGAATACTCCCTTCAAAACAATTTTTACAGTCTTTTTTTCTGACAAAAGCTTCGTTTCTAAAATATGTAGAGAATTGTTAAATTTTTAAGAATACAAGTCATTCACCAATTGATAAATGCTCAAAGGATATGAACAGACAATTTTCAGATCCATATTCTCTCTAAAATGTAAAGTTCTCTGTTGAGGTTTTCTTGGGGTCTCTGGGAGCAGCCTTCCTTTCAGTGCAGTAACCACTCCAGTATTTATAATTATCTTTTCCTGTCATCTTAGGTAATTTGATAAATATGATGTGGAACTTTAGACTGGTTTTAATTTGTATTTCTCTAATCAATAGTGATTTAGAGCATTTTTTTCATATGACTAGAAATGACTTTAATTTCATCATCTGATGTTATGAGCCAGAACTCTGAATTTGAAACAAGGATTTTTACAAGGTGCTAACTCAGTGGAATTGATAGAGACAACAGTTGTTTAGCATGGTGCTTAACAGTTCTCTAGTTCAGTACATGTACTTAGTAACTTAATATAGTTACACAAGATTCACACCTATGATAAGAGAGCATATAAGCTCAGACAAACTCAGCCAGAATCAGAACTAGGGAAGACAGAGACTGTGGTGGCAGGCTCTCCTCCTTTGCTTTTCCACTGAGACCAAGATCCAGAAGGCCTCCAGAAAACTAGCCATGACTCAAGTGAAGGAGATAAGACTTTGAAAGAGACAATAAAGGATTTGGACTTTAACCCCTGGCTACTCTGTGTGGTGGTTACTGCACTGAAAGGAAGGCTGCTCCCAGAGACCCCAAGAAAACCTCAACAGAGAACTTTACATTTTAGAGAGAATATGGATCTGAAAATTGTCTGTTCATATCCTTTGAGCATTTATCAATTGGTGAATGACTTGTATTCTTAAAAATTTAACAATTCTCTACATATTTTAGAAACGAAGCTTTTGTCAGAAAAAAAGACTGTAAAAATTGTTTTGAAGGGAGTATTCTTAATTGGTTTGAAAAGTTCCTTGAAATAGTTTGAAGGAGGATGTAGACTTAATTAAATTAATTAAATGGGAGTGAAAAGAACTTTCTAATCACAGATCAGATAAAGGTATGCTTCAGAGATCTTTAAGGTTAGCTGGAGGAAATGAGTACAAATAATAAATTTAATCTTAGCTGGGGGCATTCTGCTTGAGTTTGGAGTCACTCTGTCCTAGATTAGAGTCCCTTAACTAAAGAATTTGTAGCCTGCTCTTATCAGATAAATTTTTTTTTTTTTCAGAGAGGCATCACAGTATAAGGGTAGCTTGGTGGCATAGTGGATAATATCTCAGGCATGGGGTCAAAAAGAACTGAGTTCAGATCCAATCTAATATATCTTTTAACTATGTGACCCTGGGTAACTCACTTAATCTTGTTTACCTCAGTTTTCTTATCTGTAAAATGAGCTGGAGAAAAAAATGTCAAACCTCTAGTTTCTTGCCCAATAAAACACCAAATGATGTGGTGCAGTGGATAGAGTGCTGGGTCTAGAATTAAGAAGATTCATTTTCCTTAGTTCAAATGTGGCCTCAGCTGTGTGAATCTGCGAAAGTCACTTGACCCTGTTAAATTTGCCAGAGAAGGAAATGTCAAATGCCAAGAAAATCCCTAAGTGAATCATGAAGAGTTGGATACCACTAAAAAAATGACTGAATAACAAAGCATGGTATAAAAGAAAGAACCTTAGATATGGATACATACTACCTGTGTTAACTTGGCAAAGATAATTTTCCTAGGACTCAGTTTCCTCAGAGATAAAAAGAATGAAATGGACTAAATGATCTCTGGAATTTATTCCTGCTCTAAATCTTGGATGCTATGATCCTTCTAGTAATTATGTTTTGTTCAGTAGCTTTCAGTCTACAGATCTGAGTGGATATCAACTCACAGAGCACCTTGAACTTGGGAAAACATTTCTTCAGGATCCAGTTAGAAGAGGATATTACTCAAGTATAACAGATGTCTTTTAAAAATCTAAGGTGGGCAGTCAGTTAATTCCACATGCACTAATGTTGTTTTCTTCATCTTTTTCTCCCTCAATGGAATCCTTTGTTTTTTATGTTTCAGAAATACTTATTTTGAGAACATCCTGTTTAAAAGGCTTCATTTCTAAAATCTATAAAGAATTGACTCAGATTTATAAGAATTCAAGCCATTCTCCAATTAATAAATAGTCAAAGGATATGAAAAGATAATTTTCAGATGAAGAAATTGAAATGATTTCTGGTCATATAAAAAGGTGCTCTAAATCACTATTGATCAGAGAAATGCAAATTAAGACAACTCTGAGATGCCATTACCCACCTCTTAGATTGGCTAAGATGACAGGAAAAGATAATGATGAGTGTTGGAGGGGATGTGGGACACTAATACATTGTTGGTCAAACTGTGAATGGATCCAGTTATTCTGGAGAGCAATTTGGATCTATGCTCAAAAAGTTATCAAACTATGCATACCCTTTGTCCAGCAGTGTTCTAGGGTTTATATCCCCAAAAGATCTTTTTTGGGGAGAGATTGTTTTTGTTTTTTAATTTTTAAAGCTTTTTATTTTCAAAACATATGCATGGATAATTTTTCAACATTGACCCTTGTATAGCCTTGTAGTTCATATTTTCCCTTCTTTCCCCCCAACCCTCCCCTAGCTGGCAAGCAATCCAATATATGTTATACATGTTAAGATATATGTTAAATCCAATATGTGTAAACATATTTATACAATTCTCTTTTTGCACAAGAAATATCAGATCAAAAAGAAAAGAAAATGAGTAAGAAAAGAAAATGTAAGCAAACAACGAAAAGAGTGAGAATGTTATGTTGTGATCCACATTCAGTTCCCACAGTTCTCTTTCTGGGTGTAGAAGGCTCTTTTCATCACAAGATCATTATAATGGGCAATAATCATTTCATTATTGGAATCACATTCATCAGAATTAATTGTCCTGTAATATTGATGTTGCTATGTCCTGGTTCTGCTCATTTCACTTAGCATCAAGTCATGTAAATCTCTCCAAGACTTTCTAAAATCATTTTCCTGATCATTTCTTACAGAATATAATAAACAGACTTATAACCTATTCAGCCATTCTCTATCTGATGGGCATTCATTCAATTTCCAGTTTCTAGCCATTATGAAAAGGGCTACCACAAATGTTTTTGCACATATAGGTCACTTTCCCTTCTTGAATATCTCTTTGGGATATAAGCCCTGTAGTAACACTTCTGGATCAAAGGGTATGCACAGTTTGATAACTTTTTGAGTATAGTTCCAAATTGCTCTCCAGAATGGCTGGACCATTCCACCAACAATGTATCAGTGTCCCAGGTTTCCCACATTCTCTCCAACATTCATCATTATCTTTTCCTGTCATATTAGTCAGTCTGAGAAGTGGGTAGTGGCATCTCACTTAATTTGCATTTCTCTGATCAATAGTGATTTAGAGCACCTTTTCATATGACTAGAGATTGTTTCAATTTCTTCATCTGAAAATTATCTGTTCATATCCTTTGACATTTATCAACTGGAAAATGGCTTGAATTCTTATAAGTTTGAGGCCTTTATCAGAACCTTTTATTGTAAAAATGTTTTCTGAGTTTATTGCTTCCCTTCTAATTTTGTTTGCATTAATTTTGTTTGTATAAAACCTTTTAAACTTAATATAATCAAAATTATCTATTTGGTGTTCAAGTATGAGTTTCAGTTCTTCTTTGGACACAAATTCCTTCCTTCTCCACAGATCTGAGAGGTAAACTATCTTATGTTCTTCTAATTTGGTTGTAATATTACTCTTTATGTCTAAATCACGAATCCATTTTGAACTTATCTTGGTAAGTGGTGTTAGATGTGAGTAATTGCCCAGTTTCTATCATCCACTAGTTTCCAATTTTCCCAAAAGTTTTTGTCAAATAATGAGTTCTTATCCCAAAAGCTAGGGTCTTCCCAAAGATCTTAAAGGAAGGAAAGGAGCACACATGTAAAAAAATGTTTGTGGCAGTCCTTTTTATAGTGGCAATTAACTGGAAACTGAGTGGATGCCCATCAGTTGGAGAATGGCTGAATAAGTTATGGTTATATGAATGCTAAGGAATATTATTGGTTTACAAAAAATGATCAGCAGGATGATTTCGGAAAGGCCTGGAGAGACTTACATGAACTGATGCTAAGTGAAATGAGCAGAACCAGCAACAAGAACAACAAGATTATACATTCTGATAGATGTGGTTCTTTCCAACAATGAGATGATTGAGGCCAGTTCCAATGATCTTATGATGAAGAGTGCTATTTACACCCAGAGAGAGGACTGTGGGAACTGAGTGTGGACCACAACATAGCATTTTCACTCTTTTTGTTGTTGTTGCATTTTGTTTTCTTTCTCATTTTTTTCTTTCTGATATGATTTTTCTTGTGCAGCAAGATAATTGTATAAATATGTATACATATATTGGATTCAACATATATTTTAACATGTTTAACATATATTGGATTACTTGTCATTTAGGGGAGAGGGTGGGAAGAAGGAGAGGAAAATTTGGAACATAAGGTTTTGCAAGGGTCAATGTTGAAAAATTTTCCACGTATATGTTTTGAAAATAAAAAGCTTTGATAAAAAAGAGAACTTCCTATATAGAAAAGAAATGAACTAAAATATTCCAGAAGAAAAAAACAACACATTATTATCAAAATGTTTCTGAAACATGTTTTTTTAAAAAATAATTTGGATACAAAGCCTCCATTTTACTATACTTTCTGCTTACTAGAGACGTGCTTCCACTACTGAATTTCTACTCCAATGCTTAATAATAATAATAGCTAACATTTACATAATGATTACTGTCACAAGCATCATACTAAGTCTATAATTATAATATAATAATATAATCTCATTTAGTCCTCACAACAGGTAGGAATTATTTTTATTCTATTTAATTAAGTGCCCCAGATAATTAAACTAAAATAATCAGAGCTTAACAGACATGTCTAGGATCATTCAGCTACTAAAAATATAAGACTAAATTTGAACTTAGATCTTTCTGATTCTAGGCCCAGCACTCTATTCAAAGTACCAACTAGCCTCTTCATCATAATGTGCAAGAGCCTCAGGATTCCTGAAAGTGTATCACTAAAATATAAAATATATAATCCCTAAAGCACTAAAGAAAAGCATAAAGTATATTGAATGTACTATTAAGTTGAAAAAGATTCAAATAGTGCAATGGCAATTGAATCTGTTGTCCAAACACTAGTCTAATGACCTGTGGAGTAATTCATTTATCAGATGATGAATTTGGTAGGTTCAACTCATTAAAAAACAAAGCAAAAAACCTATTTAGTAAGGGAGTAAGGATAAAGAGAACCTAATATGTCATTGGATATGATATCTTCACCAAAGACATGTATTGAAGGAGGAGGGAAACTGTTTCCTTTAAAATTAGTACTGTGAAATTGTGTCCCCTTTTTGATCTGAGAGATCAGAATCTCCCAGGCTCCAAGGAGTCTAGAGAGAGGGCCCATCCTCCCAGGATGAGAGAAACAACACTGTTCAAGGGCCAACCAATTCCCATTGATCTTTTTGAAATTCTAAATTCTCATTCAATTGAGAAATACTGGCCTGATCAGCTCAGATTGTCCCAGCCCCCCACCAAGAGCTACCCATATAACACTTAACTCACTCCATGCAGAAGGTTCAAAGCAGCTTGCTAGGACCCTGCATTTCCTTAATAGGACCTTGGAAAAGGTCCCAAAGCAGCTTGCTAGGATCCTGACCACTGAGAAAGCATTCTCTTCTCAGTGTCAGCCTTCCGCACTAAAGAAGTCAGTCTCTTAGTGAAACTGGTTTCCTATCCAACAATAAACTTTCATTTTTGCCAATTAAAATTCAGATTTCATGAATTCTTTCATGAAGAACCTCTGCACCAACCATAAGGGTATTTTGGTAACTCTGACTACCACTAACCTCATCATTATAGTCTTTCAGAAATTTTGAAATTTATTTTTATTTTAAGTCAATATGTCCAAAATCTTCCTAGATAATCCTTTCTTCTTCTGATCTTCATTTGGATCACTATCACCATTTTTTGAGTAATTTTAAAGTTCACAATCAGCATTATCTTCAACTCTTCAGTTTTCTTCATATATCAAATCAATTACTTATAAACCTTACAGTTTTTCCTTCATGACATCTCTCATATCATCTCTATTTTCCCTCTCTAAAACATGGACCCCATCTCCCTTACTTTCATAGGTGAGCTTTCATTTAATTTTACCTAGGATCAAGTTTCTACACCATTTTCAGACCATATCCATCCATTACTATAATTCATAAGCTTGCTCCTCACATTTTTCATTTCCTTAACTTGGTGTTGTCTCTTCCCATTAGAATTAATGTTCTTCAGAGTGGGTGGCTTGCTAGCTCATATTTTGCCATAATAAAGACTTAATAAAGATTTTTACTCTCTATCATTCATTTCTATCTATATTCATCATATTTGTCTCTTTATCTAATTCTTTGTGTTTTCTTTTCTCTATTTGTTCAGCCACCATGTTGTTTCTGGTCTCATCTTCTCTCAACTAGATTATTTTGATGGTTTTCTAATTGGTTTTCCTGCCTTGAGAGTTTTTTTTTTTTTTTTTTTTTTTTTTTTTTGCTAAAGTGAGTTTCCTAAAATGCTAATTTGACCATTTCATTTCCCTGCTCACAAAAAACTCCCATGGGACTAAATATAAACTTCTCTCTTTTCACATTTAAAGTCAAATATAATCTGCTCATATTACCACCACAATCACTACTACCATTACCATCACTACCACCACCATCACCAATATGATGAAGATGACATCTATGACTATTACTACTATGACTACCACCAATACATATAAAAACAATAGCCAGAACAGAATTCAGCTTTATATAACATCTTGAAGTTTTACAAATGCTTTGTTTCAACAATCTCAGAATTCATTCTTGGAAGAATTTCTTAGTCTCCCCACTAGAAATGTGACATATACAGCATCTTTGGATGTTATGTTCTTTTCCAACAGTTTCTTTCCCCGCAATGTCTGAAGAAGTGGCCCCTTGGCTGGCATTTTTAACTCAGTTATTGTATTGTTTGCATGCTTCCTTGGTCAGATACTACATTGTTTTACACAAAGCAAAACCTAGTAGGACCACTCTCATGTAGACTCATAGGCTGCAGCACAAGCTGTTGAAAATTATCACTGAAGTTCCTTTTTTTTTTTCATAAAAAAAAAATGATGAGTAAAATTTTAAATACCTCTGGTGGACCCAGAAGAGACAGAAAGACTTAAAAACCAAAGCGGCAGCCTGACTCAGACAAGCTCTTCACTCATGTGGAGCTGAGCGAGTTCTTTTCTCCCTTTTCCCCATGATGCCAACATTGCATATTAGAATCCCATACCCCTAATAGAATCCATGTCCTGGAAAAAAAAAATTCCCTTCTCTAGTGGTTGTTTTTTTTTTTTCTTTTGTTGTTCTCTAGTATAGATTCTAATAATATAATATAATAATACGTTTATGAGTTGAATAGTTTCACAGAATCTCTAATTTGGTATACTGCAATATTTTGATAATGGAGGGAAAGGGTATATATAAATAAATGATTCTTTAATAATAATAAGAGAAAGAACTGTCAAGAACTATACTGACATACATAGAATTACATCTGCAAATATTCAGGAGGTTGAATTTAAAGAGTCAGAGACTATACCTCTGACTCTTCTTACCAGTGAATCATGAGTAGTTTGCTTAAGTTCTGTGATCCTCAGTTCCCCCACTTCTGAAATGGGAAAAATAACACCTATATTACCTATTTGGAGGATTATTGTGAGACTGAAATAAAAGTTTCCAATATATTTCACATGAATTATCTTAAGTTGTGTGGTAGTATTCAAATTAAGACAAAGCAGAGTAAAGTCTGACAGAAAACAAACTTTATGACTTTTACATTTTCTTCAGTATGTGACATTTCTTCCTTGTTAGTCACTTTCATTTTTTACACAATTTTGCATTGAGTCCACAAGATGTTGACAAATGTTTTATTTAATTCATCACCATGAAACCACATTATAATTATATTGGAGATTTTTTTCTTTTTCCCAATTCTAGATTTGATTAAAACTTATTAGTTTTTAATGGGGTTTTAAATCAGGTGAATTTATTAACCTTTAATGATAAGTGACATAATATAAAGTTATATTGTAGTATTACATTTCAATTTGGGGATTTTTGTAATTCCAGAATAATCTCAGTATATCAGTATATTTATCAGTATAATTATCATGTTCACCATTCCCTCAATGGGGACAGAACTTCCATATCCACTGGAAATTTAAAGGAAAAAACCATATATCTCCTCAGAAATATTTTTGGAGTTAGATGGTTTATAGTACAATTAAAGATACTCAAATAATACATGTTCACGTGGAATTCTTCTTACATTATTTTTTCTTTTTCAACTACACTTTTCTTTTTTCTTCAGTGTCACTGTTCTTTATTCACTCTGTACTTAAAACGTTTGCCTTTTTCACAACAGCTAGTGCAATATCTCTAACAATCATTCAAGCATGCTCTTTAAAAACTAACTTTTATTTTATTTTTATTATTATTTTGCTGAAGCAATTGGGGTTCAGTGACTTGCTCAGAGTCACACAGCTAGGAAGTGTTAAGTGTTTGAAGCCAATTTTGAACTTAGGTCCTCCTGACTTCAGGACTGGTGCTCTATCCACTGCGCCACCTAGCTGCCCCTAAAAACTAACTTTTATACTCTTCCCTGGGAGTAATATCCATTCTTAGAAATCAAAAATATAAAACAAAACTAAAGACAACATTGAAAAATATGCATATGACATGAAATCTGAAACTCAGTCAGGAATGGTGAAAAAACCAGTTCAATGTGTTTCTTTGGGTCAGGATCAAACATTCTGAGTCACCCTTATATAAGCAGAAATGCATATCCATGAGCATTATTGTCATAGAATTAAACCATATCAAAATTTTTGTTCCTCCAAGTAACTTACACACAACTACATTTATTTAATTTTTTTAAAATTTCATTAAAGTTTTTTATTTTCAAAATATATGCATGGAAAATTTTTCAACATTCACTTTTGCAAAACCTTGTGTTCCAAATTCCCCCTCTCTTCTCATCATCCCCTCCCCTAGATGTCAAGTAATCCAATATATGTTAAACATGTGCAATTCTTCTATACATATTTCTACAATTATTGTGTTGTACACAAAAAAATCAGATCAAAAAGGAAAAAAAAGAGAAAGAAAAAAAATGCAAGCAAACAATAACAAAAAGAGTGAAAATGCTTATGTTGTGATCCATACTCAATTTTCTATATATTTTTAAAATGAGGTTTTTATCAGAGATCTTGAATGTAAAATTTCCCCCTCCTCAATTTATTGCTTCCCTTAACTGCATTTCTTATATGAAAGTAGTACTACTGTTTTTCTGTGATGATATAAGAAATTGAATTGTTTTGCTTAATAGTGCTTTAACATTGATCTAGACAGCCTGAAAACATAATGCCCATTGAATTATATTTGGGAAAATCCTGCGTAGGTAAAAGGTAGAATTTTAGCATCATAGATTTAGCCTTGGAGGAGACCGTCCAGTCTAAACTCTTCCTTTTATAGATGTCAGGAAGCTGAGGTCCTTCCTCAAGGTCACACAACTAATAAATGTTCAAGAGGAGATCTGAACCATCTTCTTGACTCTAAGTTTAGGACCCTCATCAAAATTCCACATTGGTCTATGGGTGTAGACAGAGGAAAAAGCTACCTGGTCTGTGTGGATATCAAATCTCTGACACTGGAATAAATTTTTTTTATTATAACTTTTTATTGACAGAACATATGCCTGGGTAATTTTTTACAACATTATCCCTTGTACTCACTTCTATTCCAACTTTTCCTTTTCCTCCCTCCACCCCTCCCCTAAATGGCAAGCAGTCTTATATATGTTAAATATGTTATAGTATATCCTAGATACAATATTTGTGTGCAGACTGAACAGTTCTCTTGTTGCACAGGGAGAATTGGATTCACAAGGTAAAAATAGCTTGGGAAGAAAAACAAAAATGCAAACAGTTTACACTTATTTCCCAGCGACACTGGAATAATTAAGAGTAACTAATAAATTCACAAGGCATAAGAAAAGATAAAACATACTAAGAAATCTTGAAACCAGCTTTGTATTTATTGCTCAGGTTTTTTGTTTTCGTTTTTTTTTCAAATTGGTATAGCAATTTGATTGAAATGATTTCTAGCAAATGAAAAGAAAATCTTTGTTCCCTTAGGAGAAGGAAAGGCAGAAAAGAAAGAAGAGAGATATTTCCAGAAATCTGGAAGAATCCCTAGTGGGAAACAAATTTTTGGAATTGAGGATATATCCAAATTTACTTTATATTTATCTTTTTAGAAAAAATGATAAATATATGTAAACATATATTTATGTATTTGTGTACATATGAATTATATATAAGTATTATACATTTATATATATAAATATGTATTTACTTACAAATGTATAAATTATATATATATATATATATATATACATGATAGGAATCATATTTTGAGGTCTTCTATTTAACATAAACTGATATATCTTATGTAATACAAACTATAAGTTAATGTTATTTCACAAATTCAGGTTTCTATGTTTATTTTCTTTTTAAGAACTCAGAATGAACCTCATTATTCAAATCCTGAAACATATTTAACTACATGTTAATTTAAGAATACTGGCTCTAATATTCATGCCCAATTCACTTCTTATTCATCAACCCCATAGAGGAGAATTGGCTATCATGAACTTCTGCATTTTTGCATGTCAATCACTTTATCTCAACAGTCAACAGTAAACATTTATTAAACACCTATTATGTGCCAGATATTATGTAAAGCTACAAGGAAACAAAGAAAAGTAAAAAAAGTAATTCTTGTTCTGAAGGAGTTCAGTCTAAAGAGGAAGATAACATAAATAACTATATACAAATACAACATAATTCGGAGATAATCAATACAAGCAAGATTGTTGTGCCACAGTTTTCCTAAATTGTCCCGCCTCAGTTTCCCTTATTGTCCTGCCTCAATTTCCCTAATTGTCCTGGTACAGTTTTTCTAAACTGTCCTGCCTCAATTTGTAAGAATTTATGGTCCTATCCAATAACCTGTCAGAACAGGACTGATGGTCCCTGCCTGGAAATTCCTGCTCTCAGTGTTCTGACTCCACCCCTGCCTTTGTCTACCCAAGCTTATAGCCACATATATATATATATATATATATTTCATGGGAATCTCATATTCCCTGCTGGATTCTTTGAGATGAAAGTCTGATTTAGCCCTGAAACCAAAAATGGATCCTTTTGGTCCCAGAAAATCTCTCCCTCTCAGAAATCCAAATAAAATATTAAAAATTCTTTAATCTCTGTTTTGCCTCAGTTTCTCCAGCATTACAAGATGATATTGTTTACAATAATTCAAGAATATTTTAATCTTTTTTTCTTTTCTTTCTTCTCCTTAGCTTCCTTGAATTTGTTCAAGATTCAGCTCAAATTCAACTTTTGTAGTTGGCCTGAAAATCAAGTCATGCAATATTTATTAAATGCCTTATTTGCTTTTCATTCATGTCAAACTTTTCACAATTCCATTTGGAGTTTCTTTTTGGTAAAGATACTGGAGTAGTTTGACATTTCCTTCTCTAGGTCATTTTGCTGATGAGAAAACTGAGGCAAAGAGGGTTAAGTGACTTGCTCAGGGTAACATTGCTAGTGTTTAAGGCTAGATTTGAACTCAGGTATTTCTGACTCCAAGCCTGGTGTACCCATTGCTTACCTTGCTTCTCCTTATTTAAATATTCTATGCTCCTTTTTGGGACTACAAAGGCTGGTTTACTCTTAAAGAGTTCCCAATCTACTGACTTAAGGAATCATGTTAACAACTATGTACAAAGGAGATGTATATGGTTAAATTAGAGGTAATCTCAGAGAGAAGGCAAAGAGAGGAAGGACCAGGAAAGCTCCTTGTTAAAGGTAGGATTTTAGTTGAGACTAAGGGCAGAGTTAAAAAATTCCCAGAACTAGGAGATCAGATGAGGAACAATTAGGAGATCAGTGTTTCAAAATATTAGAGTCTATGCAAAGGAGTAAAGCATAAGAAAACTGAAAAGGAGTTAGATTATAAAGGGCTTTAAAAGCCAAATAATCTCCTTTTTCTCCAATCTGAGTAGATCAGAAACATTTATGTAGAAGGTGAATTAACTTGTTGTCATTGTACAGTCATTCACTCATGTCTCATTCTTCAAGAACCTGTGGATCATAGCATATTAATACTATTCCCCATAGAGGATAGTTGGTTTTTCTTGGCAAAGGTAAAGGAGTTGTTTGCCATTTCCTTCTCCAGTGGATTAAGGTAAATAGAGTTTAAGTGACTTGCCAAGTATCATAGCTAATAAGTAGTTGAGGTTGGATTTTACCTTGTGTCTTCCTAACTTCAGATCTTCAGATCCAGACTTCAGATAGCTTTATCCACTGAACCACCCAGCTGTCTCCTGGCAAACAAAGGCTAAGTGATTTGCTTAGGTTCACACAGCTGGTTAAGTGTCTGAGACTCAATTTTAATTTAGGCCTTTCTGGCTCCAGCCCCAGCATTCTATCCATGGAATTAATTTAAAGCAGAGTTAACCGAGGCTAAGATTTTAAGTAAACAAGGAATTCTAAAATGAGGAAGTAAGGAAAGAATATATTATAGATGCAAGAAAAGTAAAGAATATATTATAGATGCAAGAAAACTAATTTGGCTGGACATTGGTATCCAAGAAGAGTAATGTATACATAATATATAGGTAGGATGGAACCAGATTGTAGAGGGCTTGAAAAGTATATGAGGTACTTAGTATATATCTCTCTATATCTGAAAGCTGAGAACCCCCTTTCCAGAAGAAATGTGACAATGGGGAATGGAAATGCCTCAGAGAGATTGTGGAGAATATGGAAATATTCTGTAACTGTTTCTGTTTTCCTAACCTAATGTAGTTATGAGTGACTTTTTTTCAACTGATTGCCTAGCCAGTACTAAGAATACCTTCAAATATTGTCTCATTCTCTCACTTCAGAACTCTTGGGCTACTGGGGAGAAGCGGAGATCTCAATGATTCCTTTGCTTACAGCATCTGATGAGAGAGCATCTGCAAAAGGAGAGGTCGTTAGGTCATCTCCCTTCAGTAGCCACATTTCCCTGTGAAAAGTTTTTGACTCCTCCATTTGGTCTTTCTCCGTTGCTTATTCTATGCAAAGAGAGTAGATCCTATAATCTTGTGTTTCAGCATCCTGATGTTCCAGAGTCCAAATCTGCAGATTTTGAAGAAATTACAAGAGTTGGCTGCTGATTTGGTGAGAGAGATTGAGCAGAGGATAATACTAAATTTGTGAACCTCAATAACATGATGCTGTTGACAGGAGTTGACTCCAAATAAAAAAGTATGTGAATATTCCCAAAATTCCATCATTTCCTTGGGGTGAATCTATATTCCACCAACAAATTAGATTGCTAAATAATAACCCACCTCCACATACACATACCATATTGAACTGTCTTCATGAAATAAGTTTTTCACTTTAATTGTCTATTATCTAATATTTTAGTGAAGAACCTCTCTAGAATCAGGTTGGACTTTGGGCAACAGATACCAAAATTCATTGTCTTGCCTACTTGATAGAACATGCAATGCCCTGTGCATCAGTAATAGGATTTTTAGGAATCCAAGAAGCTCATTGCACCATGAAGCACTGGTAGAATCTCTCTGGCAAGTAGTCTTTATGACCAAATTATTTAAAAAAAAATAAACAAGATTCAGAAACTTTTTGATAAGCTGAATTTGTGAAAAATGAACTTTAGAGTTCATTTGCTGACTATTCAGCAATGTATTATACTAGAAATATTCTAATCTAAGCAAATTTTATAAAAAAAAATCTAGGATTAGGGGCAGTTGGGTAGTATGGTACAGTGAATACAACACCAGCCTTGGAGAATCTGAATTCAAATTGACCTGAGTCGCTTGACACTTACTAGCTGTGTTATATGAGCAAGTCACTTAACCCTTATTGTCTCACACAAAAAAGGCAAAATAAACATAAGACCTTGGATTAAATTGTACCTCCATCATTTCCTAGCTCTGTTAAGAAAAATGTTGAGAAAATTGTAACATGTTAAGGCTGGAGAAGAGATCCTTTAGTCCAAACACTATATATTATTGAAAAGATAGGAGAGAAATGTGTAAAACCAATCATAAAAGACATGTATGTAGAGGGCTGAAACTCTGAAAAGGTGTATTTGAATCAGACAGCAGAGCACTTAAGGATAATTACCTATTAGATGTGAGATAATGTCTTTATAAGCATATACTTAGATGATATGGTAATGTGATGGCTCTTCTCACCATTGGTGCTTGCTGAATGTGTAGTAGTGAGGTAATCCTAGGCAAGGATTGGAGGGCTGAGGGAGAGAGGTCAGGATCACTTGGCTGCAGGATGAGGAGGAGAGAGGCTGGAAAGTCTGGACTCCAGAATCCAGGATACATCTTTGGCAAGCCACATGGCAACTTGCCTGCCTCCTTCATTTCTCCCCCTAAAACTCGAGGACTTTGACTGATCCAGACTGACTGATCCTGAGGCCTTCCAGAGAGTTAGCCCAGACTTTACATTCGCATGTTTGGGGGTCCTTCGGGTTGCAATATATTTTCAGGTCTGGGTGACCAATCTGCATACATTTCTCTTCTACTACTCAATCCAGTTTCAATTCCACTGATGTTCTTACTTGCTTATGTTTATTACTTTGATTTCATCACCATGCTGCTAAACCTTAACCTTAACCTTAACTTAAACTCTTCAGCCTCCTCTTCCCTCTAATTAGAGAACTCCTCCTAATGTTCTTCTTTATAGATGGTAACAATTGGCCCTTTTAGCTCAGTCCATTCTGCATATACTGCTCTTCTTATGTTCAACTCCACAGAGCTCTAGCTAGTCTACTCCCATCTCCTCCCACCACTTCTTGTCCCCCATTAGATTATAATTCCTTGAAAATAGTAGTTGTCTTTCTTTTCATTGTATTCCCAGAATTTAATATGCCTTGCACATAATAGATACTTAATAAATATATTCAACTGGATATATAGCAGTAGATTACAAGGGACTAACTATTGGGGGAAAAATGACATTTTAGAATTGTCAATTGCCTTCTATGCAACTTATTGACACCAACACTATCATTTCAGCAAGATTTCCTAATATTCAATATGTAATAGTGCCTTTGTTGGAGACTCAGAGGTCTCTTCAGTCAGTCACTAACAGTAAAAAACAAAACAAAACAAAACAAACCTATTTATAAAACACTATGTGCTAGAAAAACAGTGAGACACAAGGACAAAGAATGAAAGGACCCCTAAGAGAGAAGTCAAATAGGACATATAAAAAGCACATGTTTGTGTGTGTGTGTGTGTGTGGAGAGAGAGAGAGAGAGAGAGAGAGAGAGAGAGAGAGAGAGAGAGAGTGTACCATGTATGCCAGGGTCTCTGAATTATAGAGGAGAGTAAAGTATAAGAATACTGGACAGGTTGTGAAAAGCTAAAACAGAGGATTTTATATTTGATATAAATTTTAGGATGGGAGCAACTAACAATTAGGAGAATTAGGAAATTTGAAAGAGTTAGTCCTTAGGATGAGACATGATATGAGTTCTAATATGGCGATGGTCCTCAAAGTATGGTCTAGAGAATCCTGGGAATCTCTGAAATCTTTTTAGAGGGTCTACAAATTCAAAAATAGTTTTTATTTCCAATATGGCAAATGTCTATAAATATAATCCAGATAAACAAAAATGCTTTGGAGAGATCCTCAATAATTTTTAATAGGATAAAGATACTGAAAACAAAAGTTTGAGAACCACTGTAATATGGCATACCTATATAGGTAAAGCATTTCCAGCATGGCAGCCAGTCTTTCTGAAAGGCACAGAGTTGAGAGATAGAAAGGCAAGTACAGGAAACAGCAAGAAGGCCAGGTTTCTACTGTAATATTGTATGCATGAGAGAGAGAGAGAGAGAGAGAGAGAGAGAGAGTGTGTGTGTGTGTGTGTGTGTGTAAGAGACAGTGTATTAAAGTGCCATAAGTCTGGAAAAATCCTGAATGTCAACTTTTAACTGAAGACTTTGAATTTGGAAAATTTCCAGGTACTCCTCTTCTGTATCTTTCTACCTAGTCCTCTAATGCCAGAACTGTTAAATAGGTTTTTTTAAAAAAAAGATCCATAAAGGAAATCAATGAGGAGTATTTGGTGGCATTTTTTTTTGTCAGCCTTTCAATACACATACAAAATAGTTCTGTGGATATATTTCAGAAAGGATGCCTTTCTTTCTTGAAAAAGAAATCCTCCAAAAAGCCAGCTATACAAGAATCACAAAGTCCTCATGTTTATTAGTCTCCCTCTTAAACTCTCATTTTCCCATAAGAACACCCATATGGATTGTTTATCAAAAAAAAAAAAAAAAAAGCTTCTATTATTTTTAACAATTCTATAATCCACTCTACTGGTGCAATAAAAAGAATATTTGTGACTAAAATTTATCTTTAACTCTTGAAAAAAATAAATTCCACTAATGTGGACATGAGAGAGAGAAATGATGAATAGGGTTTACTATCTTTTTTTCCTCAGCTCTTTACTGTTTCTTTAGAATTTAGAAGACATGAGTCTTCTGAACAACTGGGCCAAAGCTTGGTATTCTCCTGATGACTGTTTTCTCTGATGCAAAAACTCCTCTGTCCACCAACTAGCTTTAACTAGCCTTCTATAACTCTCTTTATTTATTTTTTTAATAGGCACACATTAAAATTAATATATAACATATAACACAAAGATTGTTAATAGGCACATATTAAAATTAACACATAATATATAACACAAAAGTGTTAATAGGCACATATTAAAATAAACATATATAACACAAAGACTGCTAATAGGCATATTAACAAGGACATTTTGGGTGGCACAGTGGCTAGAAGACTGGGCCTGGCATCAGGAAAACTTCTCTCTGATTGTTGCTCAGTTGTGACAGCCATGTCCAGCCCCTGTTGTCCCCATTTGGCCTTTTCTTGGCAGAGATCTTCCCTAGTGGATCCAGTGGATCCATTTTGTCAGATAGTCAGAGGTAAAATGTCTTGTCCAGGGCTAGGCAGGATGTGAGGCTAGATTTGAATTCAGTTCTTCTTGACTCCAGGTCCTGTGCTCCATCTCTTTTTTTTTTTTTTTGTGAGTGGGTTGGGGAGGAGACATTTATTTGGTCACTCCTAGACCTCTATAACTCTCAAATTAAGAGGCCATCTCCAAGTCTTGGACATATTAAAATCAATTACAATATTCAGTCATCTAAGAGGAAGTAAGGACTCAAATATAATCCTACACTTGCCTAGAGAGGACATATTAAAGCTGCCATATGTTCAATGTTTCATGATGGTTGGTGTCATAAGACCCAGAATTTCATGCTATTTATAGAGCTGAGAGAGAATATCAAGGGAGTAGAATAGCTATTTTTCAAAAAGTCCACTAAAACATCATTTTTTTGTTCAGTGAATAATGATGTATTAAATTTCTCTTATAAGAATTTGATATTTAAGATATATAAACATATGTGTATATATGTATAACATCTATATATGTAAGTATAATGAAAATCATTCTCAATAGATAAATGATCAAAAGATATGAACAAATAGTTCTCAAAAAAGGAATACTTCGAACTCTTAATAGCCACTTAAAAGTATGCTCCATTTTTAAAAAACAAAATAACAAGAGAAATGAAAATCAATACAGCCCTAATGTTTATTCTTATATATTGAAAATTGGCAAAGATGACAAAAGATGCCACTAGTCAGCACTGGATAGATTGCAGAAAGGCAGGCATATAAATGTATTGACAGTAAAGCTTCGGATTAGTATTAACATTTTAGAAAGTAATTTGTAGTTAGGGTAATAAAGTGACTAAAATGTTCATACACTTTTACCCAGAGGTTCCATTTCTGGATTTATACTTTAGGAAGTCATTAATAAGAATAGAATCCCTGTAAAAATGGAATATTGGCAAAAGCACTTTTTATGTTAGTAAAGAATTGAAGTACAGAAAGATGTAAATGTCCATCAATTGGGAAACAAATTATGGTCCATGACAATAATGAAATATAACTGACGAATGTGATCAATACAGATTGGAGAACGGCTAAATAAATTGTGATATTTGTTTCTGAAATAAGAAATGATGAGCAGGATGCTCTTAGAAAAATCTGGAAAGTCTTCCATGAGTTCAAGCAAAGTGAAATGAATGTACTATGTGATATAATAATAGCAAAGTTGTGGGATGATCAGCTGTGAATGAATTTACTATTCTCAGCAATACAATGATCCAAGACTATTCTGAAGAGCTTAAGATGAAAAATGTTATCCATACTCTGAGAAAGACATGATTATGTCTGAATACAGATTGAAACATGTTTGTTTGTTTTTTCCTGAAGTTTTATTTTTTGGGGTGAGGAGATGTATGTTTTCTTTTGCAACATTATTTTTATGTAAATGTAATGCACAACTTCACATCGGCCTTCACAATTGGAAGGGAGGAAAGAAAAGAATCTGGAGCTCAAAATTTTTAAAACAAATGTAAAAATTGTTTTACATGTAACTAGAGAAAATAAAAATATTAAAACATTAAAAAAGAAAGTAAAGCTCTATATGTCAATACTAACATTTTACTGGTGTTATATTCCTAGACTGGAGACATGGAATACAACTGTCTCTGAAGAACTAAAAAATGAATATCATTCAGAGCAATGTGGAGGCACCATACTAGGAAGAACAGGAGTACAAAATATGATAAGAGTACTATGGAATTGGTCCTTTGAGCCAAGGGTCACAATAAGAAATAAGATGGACTGGTCACTTGGCAGGAATCAGGGTTGACGGAAGGACAGCCTAATGTTCTCACAAACACCCTTCTAAAAGAAGGAGAAAATGAGGAAAGCTTCCAGCAAATTGGGTGAACCCTACATGGCCAGCTTTAAGCAGGATGGTAAGGCATGGAAGGATTGCAATCTACATCTCTGGAGGAAAGGGCCGAATTAATGAGTTCACAGATCTATTTTAGTATTTGAACATATTACAATAATGCTGTCTGAAAGAGATTTCCCCCATCCTCCACTCCCATTAAAGGGTTTTAAGCTCCTTGGAAATAGGCAGCATATTAACTTGTAAAATGGTTTTAATCAACTGTTCCTGCTCTATTGCTCTATAGTGCATTGCCTGAAAAGCCAGAAAAGTTGATTTCCCACAAGTATGCCAGACCATGAGGTTGTAAAATTAAAATGGAAATTGCGCACAGAATAGTACATAGCATTCTGGAGTTGTTCATACTTGAAGTCATGTTAACTTTCACTTTGGGGTACTGAGTGTGGAACTTAATCCTTGTTTATATTGAACCTCCTCTAGTATTTACCTCGGGAGATCTTTTCGTCGGCTTGGCTCTCTCTTTTGGGTTAACTCGCTGATATATTCTGCATAGCAATCGGGTGAAAGAAAGCAACCTCCAAACCGGGCCGCCAGGTGAATCTTCTACTAGGCAGGGAGAACTAGAGAATTGAACAAGGTACACAGATTCTCGCGTCATCTTCCCCCTCGCCCCCTCCCCCCCCACATCTCATCCTTCCTAACCCTTCCCCTCTCTCCCTCTAACTTTCCTCCAGGGAAAAAAATAGGAGCGGGCTTCCAACTTTGCTCCAATCAGTGCAGCCGCCCCTCCTCTGGGGTCCCCCTGCTGGATGATATGCACCCACCCTGGAGGCAGTTGGAGAAACTTTTCCGCAGCTTCCCTCCCTAACCAGAAGAGGCGAGCACGACCCTATTCCAACGCCTCCCGCCTCCAGCCTCCACACCCTCTTTCTCTCCCCGCCCCTAGGCATTCCCGAGTTCTTGCCCAGCCCCAGGAGCTACTGATAGGCCGAGCGCTGGGCATTCACGGTGTATATGCAAATGAGAACCTCTCCTCACCGGGCGCAGTTTGGACCCGGGCTGCTGTTGCCGCCTCTGCCTACGCTGCTGCCTTTGCTCCTGCCTTTGCTGGGGAATTTGGTACTCTCATGCGGTGGCTGACCCACCGGACTGCTGTATAAGTATGAGAGAGGAAGACCCGGAAGGGGGCTGAAGATGAAGGTGTCCATGTATGAATCACCGTTGAATGTCAAACTAGCACAAGCCGGAGTCCAGCTCGGAGCCGGAGGTTGTGAAGTATCCGTTTTAGCAGCCTGGGTTGCAGCCACCAAGGTAGCAGCTGTGGCTGCAGAGGCAGTGGCGGCGGCGGCGGCGGCGGCGCCAACAGCAACTGCAACTGCAACAGTAGCACTAGCATTAGCTCTGTGGCCGCTGCTGCCACAGTTGCCATGAGTTGTGCGGAGGTGATGTATCACCCTCAGCCATATGGAGCAACCCAGTATTTGCCCAACTCAGTGGCAGCAGCATCCTGCCCCACAGCTTATTACCATACCGCTTCCCAATCCAGCCAGCAGGTGAGTCGTTGTCCTGGGGTAATTGGGATAAGGAGTCTGGAGGCTGCGATCTGTTCTGATTTTGTGAAGTATTTACTGAGCACTCTCGGGACAGTTAGCTAGGAAACGAGGAGTTTGTAGAGGCTGCCCAGGATACAGGGCTTCACAGTGGCAATTGAACCAGAAGAGGAAGGGAACAGGTGGAGACCAGAGGTAGGAACTGAGGTGAGCCAGATTATGAAAGCTTTGAAAAGCACCTGAGATCTATTGTTGGGGATTATCCATCTGGAATCTGCTATAAAGTGTCTCGGGGAAATTGTAGACCACTTCAGAAACAGATCTTAGTTCTTAGCATGAGGTTCTTTGAAACTCAGCAGGTAAGGAGTCTTTTTTTAGAGTCTCAAACAATAAGACGCTCAAATAAAACAAACTTCTTTTAATCAAATATTTTGTTTCTTTGCAAGTGAAAAGGAGGTCCAGGCGTCCAGGTATAATGATACACTATCAAATTCAGATGTCAAAAACATAGTAACGGAATGAGTTGAAAATAAAAATGGGCCCTTGGGCTGTGAAGTGGGTTCCTGGACCTAATTTCCACTTCTCTTGAATAGGAATATTAAGCTTGGCCTACGAGGTCTAGGGGAGTAGAGCAAGGAATGACCACATAGTGTAGACTAAAATATCCATTCAGTCCCAGGGAAGGCTCACATGAATAATAATCCTTGGTCACAGGTATGGCCAGACATAGATCAAAGATTAAAGAACCAGCAGGAAACTGTGAGATTAAGCAAGAGAAATGGAATACATTTTGAGGAAATGCATAAATAGTTGGCTACCCTCCTCCCATGAAGCCACTGAGTAAATCCATTGGTTGTGTGTTTCATAACCTAGGTAGCACATAGAAAAAGGATATGTAGCAGGAGATTCATTAACAAATTGTTTTTGCTTTTGCAATACTTTCTGTCCACAGTGGGCTTCTTTAAAAGTCACAGTTAAAGATTCCCTTTCTCCTGAAGGATTTGAGTTGTAATGTTCAGTTGTAGAAATATCACTCTAAGCTGTGTCACTAAAGTGTCTCAAATTCATAGTGAGGGACCCTATTCATGTTAAATTGTGCTTTTCAGGCACACCAGAGAATACAATCTGGGAAAAATCTGTTGGTTCTGTAAAGGTGCATGAATTATAAATGCAACATTTTTGTTTTGGTCCTCAGAATGTCTCTTGAAGTATGTGGAAGTTTTTCTCTCTCCTGCAGGAAGATCTGGGACTTTCCCGATAGATTTCATGCCATCTCTACATATGTATACCCCTCCTCATTGCTTTCACTCCCCATCATCTCCTTCAGGACTGATCTTTCCCTACATCTTTATCTCACCACTACTCAGCCATGCCCTTCTCACTTCCCACCCACTAAAAAAGAACAGGAAAAAAAAAAAAAAAAAAAAAGAAAAAAAAAGACAAGACATTTCCACATATCATAATATGTGGACTTACTAGACTGCAATAACTTGAAGAATCCACATAAAATTTTGTAATAAGTATAGAGGAAAACTAAGGGACATACATCATGGAATAAGGAACTCCATTCTCATCTAAGGAACTTGCCATCTAAATACAAGCTTGCTTGTTTAAAAAATTCCCCTTTATTTGAAATGATAGGTTTAAATCAGAAGTTTTCTAAGATTGTGCCATTGTTTTGTAATTTTCCAGAATAATATTTACAATATGGTCATACTATAGCTTGGTAAAAGTCTTTAAATATTAATTCTGACTCTGCTTTTTAAGAGAAATAGAGCTGAGTTAATGTATCTTTAAACAATTAAATTCAATTTTAAAAATCTGCCTCTTTTGTTGATAGAAATTCAATTATAAATCTGAAAGAAATGTTCAAACTTAAACTTCCCTACGACATTGCACAAGAGTTTTGTATATATGTAGATGAGAAGCATCTCAAACTGATCTTTTTTGATAAAGAAAATTCATATGCAGTAGATTCCTTGGCTTTGAAGTTTATGGATTCTTCAGAAGTCCTTAGTAGCATACTTCTTTAAAACTTTTGCTAGGAACAAAATTTCTCTGATTTTTTTTTTTTTTTCTATCAGAAAACAGCTTTTTTTTTTTTTTTTTTTTTTTTTTTTTTTTTGCTGCTGTTTGTTTGTTTCTTTACAAGATGTTGATTCCACAAAGCAAAAGAATAGCTATTTATACTTTGTGAAGATTTAGGAAGCAAAATTAACAAAAACTATTAAGTCCCATTGAGGCAAGCCTACATTTTACTTCAGTGGGGAAAAAGAACAGAATTATACACTAAGTAGATTGACCATACCGTTAGCTTATTTAAAACAGAGGATCTAATTTTCTTGCATCTATAAGCAAGGACTTAAGTGGATTTGTAGGAATTCATGCAGGCCCACTTTGAGGAAGAACAGTTCCTATAATTCTGTTCTGCACAAATAAACTTGACACAGAGACTTAGGGGCTTAAAGTGTTTCATAATTCCATGCACCTAATAACTTTCCAGCCAGAAAATCCAAACCTGGATGAAAATTAAAACTTGAAGTAGCCAAATGAAATTATTCTCTGATAGCAAATCAGAATGACTTATACCATAAAGTGATGGTTAAATGATCAGAATCTATAAAATCATATCCATAATATGGATAAGGTAAAATGTGTTTATCAGATTCTGAAAACTTTTTAACAAGGATGAGTGGACCTTTTGAAACTTGAGTGACCTAAGTTTAGGATAAGTACCATGAATTAGATTGAAAAGAACCATTACTTTCCTTTCAATGGGTAAGTAGGATAAATACTGTTTTATAGATGAGGAACCTGAGATTTAGAAGGACTTGTGCAGGATTATATAGTTGGTAGATACAACTGGAATTTGAACCCTTGTCTCTTGCCTCCAGGTCCAGCTCTTTTAACTATACCACTACTGATATTACAAGGTGGTATAAGAAAGAAATTCAAATTGGTTTGAGTGGTTTGAACAGTTTCATGAGTCATGCAGCCTTATAGTTGTCTGATTATAGCTTAAGGTATTACGTATACCAGGAGTTTTTGTTTATTCTTAGGAGACTTTTGAAGATGGACAGTCTCCAAGATTGAAAGGAATAAAACTGTAATAGCAGAATTCCAGGCACTGTGAGGGGGATGGGAGAGATTTGAGGGCACTGGTTCCTAACTCAAAATATACTGCACAAACTATTTTCTACTTCACTAACTCATAGTTAGCTTTCTTTATTCTATTATACTATCTCACTCACTTACATAAAAAAGTAATTTGAGGTAATAATCAACTTTTAAAACCAAATGGGAATTTAGGGATTATTTTACCCAATCATCTTTTTTTGACTGATGAGAAATCTAAGGATGATAAAATTAATTGACCTTTCAAGGTAAAATAGATGGTTAGGACCAGAGCTGACTAGAATCCAGGTCTTTTTACTCTTATTCTCTAGTTTTATTTCCCCTTTACCATAAGGGATATACACAAATTTTTGATAAGTATAATAAATGCTTGATGACCAAAAATTTTCAAATAATTCATACATCTAAAAAGAGGAAAAACAAAATTGAATAATTAAGGCTGAACAGATGATTCCTCAAAATATATTGTATGTACTGTTTTTGCCAAAATTGCTTCTGTTTCTTTATCTGAAAAGTGAAGGAATTAGATTCCATAATCAGTAAAGATCTTTCTCAAATTTTATGATCCTAAGATCTAGTCCAACCCATTATTTAATAAATTTGTAAACTGAGAAACAGAGATATAAACAGAGGCCATATAGCTTATCCTTTTCTATGAATTTGAGATAGAAATAAACCCCAGATAAATCCCTACTCTACTTTTTTTCCCAGAATCAAAAAATGTCCCTTTCTATAATTCTGGGATCCTTTGAAACAAGAAAATATATCATCACTGATTACTTCATTTTCCTTTCCATTTTTTCTTCATTATCATCATCATCATAAACATTCAGCATTTATATAATGCTAAAAGATTTGCAAAGTACTTCACAACTGGTAAATCATTTGATCCTCATGACAACCCAGGGAGATAATGTTATTATTAATACCCATTTTACAAATGAGGAAACTTAGGCAAATAGCAGTTAAGTGACTTGCTAAGCCAGTGTTTAAAACAGGATTCACATTCAGATCTTCCTTACTAGTTCTTCATCCAATGTACAACATTGTTGCTATGAATATTGATTATGGAGAAAATAACAAAGTTGGTCAAATACCATAATAGCTTTTATATATCTTACCACATGAAGACATGTTTATATTGTCATTGCTTTCATACAGTGTAGTAAATTTTACAGTAATGTGAGTAATTTTTAAATAAGGACAGAAGAACTTATTCATCTAAATACATGTTATTACTTTCAAACTGTTAGTACAGATAGAGGGACAAATAAACAAATGTCAAAGTTTATGTTTGGTATTCTTTAAGTATTACTTTCAAAGCCTGAACTGGGAAATTTTTAAAAATATTCACAATGATGATAAATTATTGCCCCTTGATGGTAAATCTAGTGTTTGGAATCAGACAGAAGTCATTCTGAGACAAGTAGAGTGAATGATATGAATCATCAGGGTTGTTTGTAACATTTTTTGAATTAAAAAAAAACTCAATCATATATTAAATATGAAGGAATGATACCCACCTAGTTACGTGATCTAGAAAGTGGTTCTGAAGACAATTACTGTCTGAAGGCAAGAATTTTGTTTATTAGTATCTTTGCAATAACAAATTTATCATTTTCATACATCCCTTTTTATATTCTCATATTCTCACTTTCTCAAAAAAAAGTTCAGTTTTAAAAGTTGAATAATGAAATGGTCATGATGATCCAGGTGATATACTTTGTCTAAATAGAGACCTTGACTTACAATTAAACACTTTGTGTAGTCTCAATGAGAGTTCACTTTTTCAAAAATATATTTTTTCTCTTTCATTAAGCAAAAGTAGGGCTACATAATATCAATGCTTTTGAGTTTTTTTTTTTTTTTAATTTTTAGCAAATCTGATAAGCAGGTAAATGAAGAATAAAATGACACAGTAATAGACTTCTGACAATAGTTGAAAAAATCTATCTTCTGAGAGTCTTCTCCCTGGGAGTAATCCTAGTCTTGTGTCTTAAAATAAATGTATCACTGTATTGAGATCAGTAAGGATGGCAATTAATCTGGGTAACCATGTTAAATGATTCATTTTAAGACATATTTTTAACTTTAGGAAAAAGTTTCAACATATGTATAATAATCATTTGTCATTTGTCACCCTGTTCATTGGAGAAGCAAAGGTATTTTGATTCTGCCTGAGAAAACATTTTCTTCTTCACAGAAATGTTCTAAGCTTTTTTTTTTTTTAATTGTCTGGAATGGAAATATTCAGTGCAAACAGACCATATTCTGGTCCTGATGACTATAATTGCACAACCTGAGGGAAGAAAAGGCAGCTTTGTGTCCATTAGCTGATAATTCTTTTTACATAACTCAGTTATTTTACTGCAGGACAATTAGGCACTATTACAAGCACTTATAGAAATGAACTATTTGAATTAGAAATGAACTTTTAAAAGGTGTGAGCTTTTTTGCTTGCTGTCCTCTTTATTTCTTTTTATTTCCTCCTTATTTCTATGTTCACAATCACATTTCTAATGGCAAAATTAACAAGAACCTCTGAGAATGGAGTCCTCTTAAAACTTGCATTTGAAAAATAAGTTGTGGGAATAATCTTGATAAAATTGCTAAATAGATAAAACATTATGCAGATATGACAATTTAAGCTGTGACCTCAAAATTTAAGCTTTGCATGTTGGCTTAAAAATTGTTTTGTGATACTATATGCTGAAAGTAACTTGCATACATACGGTAAATATGGTAAAATGGGAAGTGTGCTTTTCCAAATGAAAAGGCTTATTTGCAAAGCCATCTCTTTTACATCTTACTTCTATTACCCCAAGCTGAGACTCATTTTCCTTAACTCAAATGAGTTGAACTAAAAGACCTTTAAGATCCCCTTCAGCTCTAAATCTATGACTCTATGATCTCTAGGGAAAGCTTTCTTTGGGAATTGTTGAAATGTTGAAAGTAAATAGAAACTAGATATATGCCACAAAAATTAAGCAAGAAATTGGACTGGAGTTATAAAGTACCGAACTCAAGAAATAGTTTAGGATCATGATGATTTGGAAAGAAAGTGTAATACATATGAGTACATGAGAATATGAGCTAACCAATGCAATTTCAGTTTTAAGAGAAATTTAAATAGTATTTTATTTTTTCCAATTACTTGCAAAGATAGCTTTCAACATTGATTCCTTAAGACCTTGAGTTCCAATTTTTTTTTCTCCCTCTCTCCCCAATACAGCAAGCAGTCCTATATAGACCATACATGTACATACACTCCAAATATATTTCCGTACTAGTCATGCTGTAAAAGAAAAATAAGAACAAAAGGGAATAATCATGAAGAAAAACAAGTAAACAAACCAAAAGGTGAATGAATAAAAATGCCTCTATCTGTACTCAGCCTCCATAGTTCTCTCTCTGGATGCAAATAGCATTTTCTATCCCATGTCCATTGGAAGTATCTTGCCTTAGTGTAATGCTGAGAAGAACTAAGTCTATCATAGTTCATCATCACATAATTTTGCTGGACCTGTGTAAAATGTTCTCCTGGTTCTGCTCACTTAACTCAGCATCAGTTCACGTTAAGTCTTCCAGGTCTTTCTGATATCAACCTGCTTATCATATAGACTCAGTAATGACACTACTGAATGAAAGGGTATGTACAGTTTTTTAAGTCCTGTGGACATAGTTCCAAATTGTTCTCCAGAATGTCTGTATCAGTTCACAATATCCAATAATGAATATTTAAGAGGAACAATCAATATCGAGGCCTACCAGTTAACTTTGGTTTTGATTTCTACACTTTAAGACAAAATTGAGTCCAAGTTGGATGGAGGTATTAAATCACATAAGTAAATGATAATATATTCTATAGCTGTTTAAGTTCTTTTCTTTATATGAATTGATTTGTCACTAGGGACCCAAATTTATTTCATGAGATATCACTCTTAGTTCAGTCATCATGTTTTTCCTATTGTTCTGGGACAGTGATTTCTTTTTCTCTTTTGTTTGCTTTGGAGCTTTGGCAAGCTTTCGATGCTGTTCTTTGTTGGAGATGGGTGTGCTGGAGCCAGTTCAGGGGCACCAATTATTAACTTTTCTGTGTTAACGTTTACACTTCTGAAATGGTAAATTCCAAGTTAGGTCTTGTTTTTTAATTGTTTAGTTGATTGTCTAGATTTGAGAAAGTTATAGGAAAAATGTTAATAATACAGATTAAACTTCACAGTGAATCCCAAGTGTGTGTGTGTGTGTGTGTGTGTGTGTGTGTGTGTGTGTATTCTCCAACTTCCTCACAAAAGCTGGTTGTTAAATATTTATGAGTATTCATCTTGTTGGAAAAGTTAGTAAAAAGTTAGTTAAGATATTGAATTCATGTCATAGAAAACAAATAGGCAAAGATCTTCACTAGCAAAGAGGGAAAAAAGAAATTTGTTTTATAATTTAAAAAAATATTTAAATATTGGAGTTATATTGGAATTTTTAATAGACAATAAAGGTATGACATTACAAAGTAACATATAACATTAAAAAATGCAACAGATCATTGCTTAAATTATCAGGAAAATGATTTATAGGAATTGTAAAGAGCAAAAATGTATTTGGATTCAGGTTCTTTTTTATTTCACTTATTGAAAATCTTATATCATGTAGACAGATTTTTTTAAAGCCTCTTTTTTGAGGTACCTTACAGTTAAATTGAAAAAAATTGCATATAGAAAAAAATATTGCACTAGAAAAAATGTATTTTTAGTCATTTTAGTCATTATTATTGCCTATACAAGCTTTATGTCAATGTAGTCTAACAGTTTAATTTTTTTAAGAAAAAGAAAATTTAAAAATAATCTGTAAAAATAATCAAATCAAGATTGGATATAGGTCCTCTGATTAAAAACCAGTTTTTTTTCTGTAGTTCTGTGAAAATTCAAATGAAACATGAGTAAAGATTCCTCATTTTCCATCTATGCAAAAGTGAAAATATATTCATATTATCATTGCAACAGCTTGGAGACTAGCAACAAGGATTACATTTAATAAGTCTTTGAGATAGATATTTAACCCATATTGCTACAAAGTTTGAATATAAAGCATTATCTTTATTTACAAAACCTCAGAAACTCATATGTAAATACTTTAGGGATGATATTTAGTAAGAATAATATACTCTTTAATAAAGAGAGTAATCGAATGAAGAAAATTTGATTAAAAGATTTTAAGATTCTGTTGTTCATAACTACTAGAATCTTAGACTTCAAGTTTATATATTTCAGCAATATTTATATGTATATATGCATATGTATGCATATGTGTATTTTTACATATGATATATACATATATACATATTTTTACTGAGAAAATATACTGATTTTTTTTACATCATTTGTTTTGAATTAAGATAACAGAATCAATAGTACCACTTCAATTAATCATGAATCATTTAGAAATCATAATTTTCCTTAGACATAAACATTTTAAGACATTTAAAATGATCCAAACTTTTCTGCCCCCCTTTTTTTTGGCAAAACAGTTACTCCCTCAACCCAGCTCTATGGCTAGTGAGTATCATTTTCATTTATCTTTAAGTGGTAGTTTTTTTCCCTTATAACAATAGTAACTGGACTATCTGAAAAATATGTTCCTTATAAAATGGATCTTCACACATATTCATTCTGACATTTTAATTTGATTTTAAAGAAAGGAGTCCAAAGCATCTGCCAAATCCTTTTATAAGATGTTAGATTCCTTATGTTTTAACAAAACATTCCTTCTCTTCTCCCTTCCATACCAACACCCCTGTGTTCTGTAGCTCATAATTAGAATATTGCATTATACCATCTTTAAACATACAGCAAAAGGAGGAGTGGTGAGATAGGTTGACTTTGAAATGAACAAGGAAAAACATATTCTCTTATTCTTGTGATATCGTGATGTGGTGTGTGTGTATGTATGGATATGTATATAGAATAATCATTTAATCCTAATACATTTTGGCATTTAAAAGTGAATTGATTGTTTTTTGCTGAGTTTCACATAACAAGGATTAAACTTTAAAAACTTTAGTGGGGAGGATAAGCAAGGAGTAGGGAAAAAGAACAACATTCCATGCTATGAAGCTACTTTTATTTTATTTTTTTAAGTAATGTAGTTAATGATCTTTTACAAACTGCCTTTGATACTGTGTTTTGTTTATTCCATACCAGAAAAAGTTAGCAGTATACAGCAAGATGCAGGAGTCTCTGGAAATGACCCTTCCCAGCAAACAAGAGGAGGAGGAGGAGGAGGATGAGGAGGAGGAGGAGGAGGAGGAGGAGGAGGAGAAAGACCAGCCTGCCGAGATGGAGTACCTTAACTCTCGATGTGTCCTTTTCACTTATTTCCAGGGAGACATTGGTTCAGTAGTGGATGAACACTTCTCAAGAGCTTTGGGCCAACCCAGCAGCTTCCATACAGAATCTGCCATTTCAAAAAGCAAGATGGGGCTAACCCCCCTATGGAGAGGTAAGAATTTAAAAATCATATGCTCTCCAGCTCACTGTATTTGTTTCACAATGACTCTGACTAGGATCCAGCTGGAGACGTGCCTCTGGAGGACAAATATCCACTTGCTTTTTAATTTTTAAGGACAGCAAAGAATTTCTTTCAGACAAACAGCTGGATCAGTTTTGTCACATGTGGAATGCAGGGTTGGAAGGGATGCAGTCACACCCCTTAAATTCTTTATGGAAAGTAATGATGCAACTGGTATGAGTTTATAGTGGCAGGAGAGAGCTGCAAAGCACCATTCCTGAAGCTCCTATGGCTTCTTAATAATAGGCTTGTCTAAAGCAGCTTTTAAGAAATTAGCTATTGCTCATTCCACAAAGTTACTGTGGTGACATAACTGAGATCTGAGTCTGGACTTTGGAGGGTAGACACTGAAAAATTTTTTGTCTTCTTGAAATAGCTTTCTGTCTCTTATCTCTGCTTCATCTACTTGTGAATTGAAGGTTCTGGCATTTATTTTGAACTTGATTTAAAGTCGCATCACAGGGATTTCTTGAGTACTAACTTAGCAAAAATTTGTATGTGGTAAGAAATCTTACTCATGTTGTAACCAAAGTGTTAAACCATTGAAGGGAAGACAAGTTATCAAATTGAGCCCTTTTACAGCAGTCCAAAGATATGTCTGGAATGTTTGTTTCCTTCTTTATAAAAATTGAGTATGGGATACCAGAACAAATCAGAACTTGTTGATTTATTAATGCAAAAAAGAGAGGAAAATCTAGTTAGCATAGTAGAAGATGATATAAGATTAAAAAAATGAAATACTTTGTGTTTGTATATTAATTATGTAAAAATGGGGCTTTGGCTGATATTCAGAAATGCAGATGCTTATATTTTATGAGGTACGCTAATATAGATTTTAAAAATTGGATGTTGAGGGTGGGATGGATAATTTTCTTTTAACAATTAACATAATGCTATCTGTGGCCCCTTCAGCTTCAGTGGCCCTGTCTACATCTCTTGCAGATACTTCACTTTTACTCTCTCTTTCAATACTTAGAATAATGGCATGCATATTGCAGGCACTTAACTATCTGTTGGATGTTTGGCCAAACTAAAGCCAATAACCTAATACTATTTAGTATAAGATCAGAATTCAAAGTAGTTGTTAAGTTAGAGATATCAACAATTATCATGGGTAAGTAAAAAGTGGAAGAAGGGAAAGGGAATGTAAAAAGAAAATAAGGCAAGGGAAGATTGTAACATTTTAAGAATATATTTGATTCACCAAGTTATGGAAATCAGAATTATTCTAATGTAGCTCCCTTGTCTAATGGATAAGGGATATCTAAAACTCAGAAGGATAAAATGGTTTGCTCAAGATTAAGCAGCTAATTAGTACAATAATGGGAACTGAGTCCCAAATCTTCTGACATCCAGTGCTTTGAAAGAGCATTCTATTTTTGTTATGAAATTAAGAAAGATTAAAACATGAATGTTTAATATATAAATAAGAACAGAAGACTGTATATGCAATTACTAACTTCTGTTACTGAAACTTTCTTAAAACTGTATATTTAATTTAAAAATAGCAGTGACTTAGCCACTCTGTTTGTCTGTGTCCCCTTCTGTACTTCCTTTTGGTCTCTTCTGGGCATTTAAAAATGTTTCAATTATGTATTTTTTCCTTTCCTTTTTTAAAAACTGCTGTTAATACCTATCAACTCTTCCTCCCTTCAAAGAGAAGCCACCTCTTATAATAATTAAGTATAGTTCAGCAAAACAAATCAATGTGGCCAAGTCTGAAAAATGCATAGTTTCATTGTGTATTTCTAGTACATCAAATGTCTGCCAAGAGGGATTTGTGATTTTTTTTTTTCCATGATAAGATGCTGCATGGGAAAAAGGACAGTAAAAGATCATGGAGTGAGATTTAGTCAATAACAAAGTGACCATGAGTCAGCCTACAGTCTTCTTAAAAAAGCAAATATCCTGCTGGGGTGTGTGAATAAGAGTGTAATGTGGGAGAAAAAACCCATCATAAATCAATTCTTTCATTTTATTTAAAAAGGAGTCTGTGCAAAATATTGTATTAAGGCATATATTTTCCATCTTAAAAGAAATATAGAGAATTTAGATAGAGTTTTCAGAAAAGCTCAAAGATAAGTACAGTACTGTAAAACAAAACCTTGGAGATAGAAATCATTTTGTGTGATGAACTGGTTAATGGTCTATTTAATATTATTCATCAATCCCATTGATATTTTTTCATAGCCTGCGGTCCCTAGAATCCAATATTATATCTCTTGCTAAGCTCACTCATTTAGCAGTTTAGTTATGAGACCTTATGTTATTATGTACCAACACCCATAGTCACACCCACAACCACACACATAGTCCCATTGATGAACAAGAAAGCTCAGACTGATAATCACCCCTGATATAAGGAACCTCTTTGAGAAACTTCTGCCCTCTTCCCTTAAATGGTAGAGGACTTGCCAGAAACTTACTCCTCAGTTAAAGTTTGCCTTTACTTTTATTTTTTTATTTTTATTATAGCTTTTTATTTACAAGATATATGCATGGGTAATTTCTCATCATTGACAATTGCAAAACCTTTTGTTCCATTTTTCCCCTCCTTCCCCCGCCCCCTTCCTCCAGATTGCAGGTAGACTAATACATGTTAAATATGTTAAATTGTATGTTAAACACAATATATGTATACATATCCATACAGTTATTTTGCTGCACAAGAAGAATCAGACTTTGATAATGTACAATTAACCTGTGAAGGAAATCAATGAAAGAAATCAAAATGCAGGGGGACAAAAACAGAGGGATTGGAAATACTATGTAGTGGTTCACGCTCATTTTGCAGAGTTCTTTTGCTGAGTGTAGCTGGTTCTATTCATTATTGAACAAATGGAACTGATTTGGTTCATCTCATTGTTGAAGAGAGCTATGTCCATCAGAATTGATCAATGTATAGTATTGTTATTGAAGTATATAATGAGCTCCTGGTCCTGCTCATTTCACTCAGCATCAGTTCATGTAAGTCTCTCCAGGCCTATCTGAGATCATTTTGTTATCATTTCTTACAGAATAATAATATTCCATGATATTCATATACCACAATTTATTCTGCCATTCTCCAATTGATGAGCATCCACTCAGTTTCCAGTTTCTGGCCACTACAAAGAGGGCTGCCACAAACATTTTTGCACATATAGGTCCCTTTCCCTTTTTAAAGATCTCTTTGGAATATAAGCCCAGTAGTAATACTGCTGGATAAAAGAGTATGCACAGTTTGATAATTCTTGAGCACAGTTCCAAATCACTCTCCAGAATGGCTGGATGTATTCACAATTCCACCAACAATGCATCAGTGTCCCAGTTTTCCCACATCCCCTCCAACATTCAGCATTATTTTTTCCTGTATTCCTAGCCAATCTGACAGGTATGTAGTGGTATCTCAGAGTTGTCAATTTGCATTTTTCTGATTAATAATGACTTGGAGTATCTTTTCATATGGCTAGAAATAGTTTCAATTTCTTCATCAGAAAATTATATGTTCATATTCTTTGACCATTTATCAATCAGAGAATGGCTTGATTTCTTATAGAGTCAGTTCTCTATCTAATTTGGAGATGAGGCCTTTATCAGAACCTTTGACTGTAAAAATGTTTTCCCAGTTTATTGCTTCCCTTCTAATCTTGTCTGCATTAATTTTCTTTGTACAAAAGCTTTTCAATTTGACATAAACAAAATTTTCTATTTTGTAATCAATAATGATCTCTAGTTCTTCTTTGGAAACAAATTCCTTCCTCCTCCATAGGTCTATGTTCTTCTAATTTATTTATAATTTCATTCTTTATGCCTAGATCATGAACCTATTTTGACTTTATCTTGGTGTATGGTATTAAGTGTGAGTCAATGCCTAGTTTCTGCCATAATAATTTCCAACTTTCCCAGCAGTTTTTGTCAAACAGTAAATTCTTTTTCCAAAAGCTGGGGTCTTTGAGTTTGTCAAACACTAGATTATTAAACTTATTAACTATTTTGTCCTTTGAACCTAACCTATTCCACTGATCAGCTAGTCTATTTCTTAGCCAATACCAAGCGATTTTAGTAACTGCTGCTTTATAATATAGTTTTAGATCTGGTACAGCTAGGCCACTTTGCTTTGATTTTTTTTTTTCTCATTAGTTCCCTTGAAAGTCTTGACTTTTTGTTCTTCCAGATGAACTTTGTTGTTATTTTTTCTAGATCATTAAAGTAGTTTTTTGGGAGTCTGATTGGTATAGCACTAAATAGATTAGTTTAGGTATATTGTCATCTTCATTATATTCACTCACCTTATTCAAGGGCATGTAGTATTTTTTCAGTTGGTTAGATATGACTATTTGTGTGGAAAGTGTTTTGTAGTTTTGCTCATATGGTTCCTGACTTTCCCTTGGCAGATAGATTCCCAAATATTTTATACTATTGAAAGCTACTTTAAATGGAATTTCTCTTTGTAACTCTAATTGTTGGATTTTGTTAGTGATATATAAGAATGCTGATGACTTATGTGAGTTTATTTTGTATCCTGTAACTGTGCTAATGTTGTGGATTATTTCTAATAGCTGTTTAGTAGAATGTCTAGGTTTCTCTAAGTATCATATCATATCATGTGCAAAGGGTGATAATTTGATTTCCTCATTACCTACTCTAATTCTTTTAATCTCTTTCTCAACTCTTACTGCCGGAGCTAACATTTCTAATACAATATTGAATAGTAATGGTGATAGTGGGCAAGATCTTATCCTTATTGGGATATGATCTTATCCTGATTTTATTGGGAATGGTTCTAGTTTATCCCCATTATATATGATGCTTAATGATAGTTTTAAAAAGATGCTACTGATTATTTTAAGGAAAAGTCCATTTATTCCTATACTCTCAAGTGTTATTAGGAATGGATGTTGGATTTTATCAAATGCTTTTTCTGCATCTATTGAAATGATCATATGTTTTTTGTTAATTTGGTTATTGATATAGTCAATTATGCTAATAGTTTTCCTAATATTGAACCAGCTCTGCATTCCTGGTATAAATCCTACTTGGTCATAGTGTATTATCCTAGGGATGATGTTCTGTAATCTTTTTGCTAATATTTTATTTAAGATTTGTGCATCAATATTCATTAGGGAGATTGGTCTATAATTTTCTTTCTCTGTTTTCAGAGATCTCAATGCTGTAGGCAACTTTCTAGGACAACTGGAATATTTGTTATGTGATTTTTCTCATGCACACAATTCCCTCCCTCTTCACCTTTGCTGACTAGAATCTCAATTTCCTTCAAAGTTCATCCACCCCAGCTCCATAGTGGCTGGTGCCTTATCTTTGATTTTACTTTCTTATGAATAGAAGAGGACTGGCCTTGGTCAAAAAGAATGTGTTATGGCCTACCTCTGATATAGTAGCCCTATGACATTAGCAAGCTACAAACCCCCAAGCTACTAAGATTCTTAAATTATAAATAAATTGCTAGTCTACATGAGTAGACTACTATAAAAATTTTCTACTCTACTCTACTCTAAAAATTCCTTAGATACATGAAACTATAAGGTGGATTCCACCAACAAATTCTTTATCTATATACAATTCTACGCTTCCTCTTTAGTTGAAAGTAAATATTTCCTTACTTTCCTTTTTCTTTTTCTTTTTTGTCTTCCTTATCTCTGTGACTAGTTCTGCCACTTATATAGCTTATACATAGACAATGAATCAAATTGAATTAGACACTTGATATAAATGTCTATCTTGCACATAATAGACATTTAATACTTATGAAATGATTGATTACATTTCATTACTTGGGACAATTCAAAGTCTCTTTCAAAGCATTTTATTCCCTTCTACTCACTGGTGTTTGTTTATTTAAGACCCTTTTTTTTTTTTTTTTTGCAAATAAATGGGTATTTTACATTCCAATAAAGAAGGAAGAAAAGAAAGTTGCTGTGATTCAGCAGGTTGCTGAAAAAGTGTTATAACTTGTTGAATACATAAGAAAAGTAACTAATACCCTAAATACCTTTATATTTTGAGGGAGGAGAAGATGATCTCTGCAAAAAAAAAGATTTACCTAGGAACAGCTGAATACAGGTGAGGAATTCCAGGAAGGCTAGAATACAAATGATTTTATCTCTAGTACAGAAAATAATTTTTGCTGAAGACCAACCATGAAATAATTGGTTTAAATTCAATCTTGGCAACTTATTCTGGGTGTTAGGAAGAACTTGAATGAAAGGTTTCAATATAGTAAAACTGTCCTCAAACAGCATGTTTAAAATGTAGATGTTAAATTTATACAAGATTATTTATACAAGACAAATAGGACCAAAGAGATAACTTTAGTCAACTCAACAGATTTGGTATTGAAGGGAAACATAAACTCAAAACTTTCTTTAGATCCTGGAGCATGTTTTATAGTCTCAAGAAGAAAAATTCCTTATGAATGGCAGTTTTCCAATGATATCTGATAACATTGCATTTAATGAATACATCTAGAATTAGTGCCTAGCACTCTTCTGAGAAACTACCCAATTATCAATGATCCCAAACAACTTATTACAGCAAAAACTTAAAAAAAAAACCCTCACAAATATCTTCATATTGATAAGATGCCACTTTAATTCATTGAATGTTATGATCTTAGAACTAGAATTGCAAATGTCAACATATTCCTAGTGAATATGCACAGATATCATACTGCATATTAGCATAGATGGCTTGGATGTAAGTAGTGACCCTTCCCTTTTCCTCTTCCCCAAAAGGACATTATTAAGAATATGAAATGGGGATGGGGTGGGAGTATCATATGTATCTAGTATAGGCACAATGGACTACAAAATGCTATTCATAGTTCCCATAAAACTGAAAGAACTTGAGGAAGGCCTCCAGGATATTAGACATGTCCTTTGTAATGGATACTTAGAAATACTTAGATAAGAATCACTGAGGCTGGGACATAAGGGAGTTGTTGAAATTTGCTTCAGCCAAAGCAAGCCTCTATGCTATGAGAGTATAGACCCATCAAAGTTTTGTAGCAAATGGAGAATATTTCTGAGATTCTCAAGAATTATATTTATAATAGGAACTTTGGGTAGGATTTTTCAGGATCTTTTCTATACTTTGTCACAGATTTCTTAACTAATATTGACAGTGTCCTGGATTACTAACCTGGAGTAGAGAAAGTCTGAAGTACTGATAAGATTATAATACTCCCTGAGGAGACCTGGGAAGGGCCCGGAAGGGGATCAGCACAGCTTTTAGATATCATCCCTGTGGAGGTCTTGAGAGAAAGCCTCTTACTGATTTCAATCACAATGGCCAGGTTATGATGTCAAACCCCTAAGGTTAAAATTTTCTTATAAATCTGTCCATAGCCTAGTCATCTTTGCTGAATTTCTTTTAGGTTAGTCCCAAAAGGCTTCTTTTCACCCCTTCTCCTGTACCTCATGGTATTTTTCTCCTTGTTGTAGTTAACTTTTTTAGGGTGCTAATAATTTATTCCTGCCAGTTAATGACATGCTCCCACCTCAGGATTATTCCCTTTCTCCTGGTTAATTGTGAGTTATATTAGGGGACTTGACTTTTCCCTTGTTAATTGTTAAAAACCCCTTTCCTTGCTAACTATGTCCTTTCCCAAAGCTGTATCATATTTACCACTCCTGGTATCTGTTTTACCTTTTCAGTGGGAATTTTATGTTTTTTAGAGCTGTTTCTCTTGGTAAAAGAACTGCTTTTAAAAATTGTCATTGCAACCCAGAATAAATTTGACTTTTTTGTTTTTGTTTTTGAGTATACATTAAGGATTAAACTAAGAAGTTACTTGACAATTAAGCACCGCAACTGTTAATTCCATATCTGCTTCTTGTTGTATCTTAGATGGATTTCTGTAACAAATAGACCTAGTTATTATCCCTTTTTATGATCTTTTAGCATAAACCTCTCATTTTGAAGATTAGAAAACTGTGAAAGCTCTAGAAGCCTAAATAACTTCCATATAGTTTCATAAAGAACTAAAAATGTGTTTTTTGTCCAAAAGCAAACCAAACAAAAAAATGACATTCAAAATAGGATTATAGAATTTTAAAGAGTTCTAAATATTTGAGTAACATTAAGGCCCTAAGCCTTTGTGCAGTGTCCTTATTAGCATGTTTTGAAATGCCATCTCTAAAATGAAAAGTAATTTTGTACAAAAATAACTTATTTTATGCCCTTTTGGGGTAAGTTTCCAAACAACAAATGTGTCTGTGATTAAGCACATATAAGCAAAATCCATATAATAAAAATATTTACACCCATATGAAATAAGCATACTCATTCCCAGGCAACAAACAAAGTACTCCATGTGTTTCTTTGTATCACTATAATTTATATACTTTTTTAAGCAAACAGAATGGTTTCTGAAGCATGGACTTTTCTTAAATAGATTTGTTTTCCAAGAATTTTTTTTTTTTTTTTTGGTTATAAAATGTATCTGCATTTTTTGAAAAAAAGATTGCATATATTCCTGAAACTTTATATTAAACTCAAGAGACATACTGACTTTAAATTATTTCAAATTTCAGATTCTGTTCTATTTTCACGGAATGATTAAAAAAATAGATTTCTATTCTTAATGTAATGTAATAATGTAATCAAATTGTAAGATCTAAAATATAAAGAGAATAATGAAGTTTTAGGTTAGCACACATTCTCAAAGTAAGCCTCTCTGCCTACTCTTCAACTTCTGTCCATGTTAAATCTTATACCTAAAAGTCTAGGTTTTTAGAAACCACAAAATAATATATGTTGTCTGTGTTTTTGACTTAATATTAAGTTTTGTCAACATATATAAAATAAATGTATGTATGTAAGGTTTTAGGTATATATTTATAATGTGCATATGCCTACATACATATTAGTTGCATATACATATATGCATGTGCATATACACATGTCGCATGTGTGTATAAACACATGTGATATAAAACCTTAAGGATTTGACATCATAACTTGGCTTTCTGATTGGATATAATAGGGTGGAGTTTCCTAAGATTTCATAAAGCTGAGCTAACATGCTTCAGTACCCATCAGGGAGTATTATAATCTTATCAATACTCCAGGCTTTCTCTACCAACCCTGCCTAGTTACCCAGGACCTTATCAACCTGTATATGTAATATGCACTTCTAGGAACATATCAGAGTTTAAGGTTAAATAGTTCATAACTCAGAAATGCTAAATTTGTACTTTGGCATCTCAAATTTATGAATACTTAGCAATTCCTATAAAGCATTTAGTGGTCCTAGATTTCATTTTGAAAAACACTAGACAAAAACGAAGATGTATCAACTGGAGTATAGATAGATAGATAGATAGATAGAAGTTCAGTGTTTTATAGCACCTTGTACATAGAAACAATCTGTAACTGGCATTTAGAAAGAAGCTTCATCAACAATCATGTATTAAATTCCTATTGTATGTAGGGAAACAAAAGCTGGCTAAAAATTGTCCTTGCTCTCAACCAGCTCACAGTAAACTATGTACAAATAATAAAGGATAAATATCCTGGATAAATTGAAGATAATTAATAAATAAAATGTACTAGCATAAAGGAAATTATGTAATTAAAACAACTTTCTTCCTTCTATATCCTCTTTGCAATCCTGACTTCCTTCTAAAACCCAGCTTAAATCCTACTTTCCAATAATTCTTCAAGTCAACAACAATCTACTATAGCTTATTGTTTAAAAATGGGTATAATTGATCAATTTTATAGTTTCTTTCAACCTACCATTTTAAATTTAGAGATAAAATTTAACTTTAAAATTGAGAAATAGTATGATATAGTGGATAGAAATGATGTAGTGGAATCAGAAATGTTGAGGCTCAAGTCCTTCCTCTGAAACATACTGGTTCTCTAACTCTGTCATTTAATCTCTTAATGCCCTCAGTCAATACTGTTAAAATTAGTGTTTCTCAAATTGTACTCTCAGGAACTATGGATCACTCCAAATTATTTTTCTTTTTCTTTTTTAATGAACCTTATGCTGTTAATATTCATTAAAGTAATCATTTTAGAGAATTTTTCTACAAGGGTTCTTTCAAAGTGTAAGTATTCCACTAATTACAGACAAAATTGAGAACCACTATTCTAAAACTTCGAAGTTCCTGATTTTTACTTGGAGAGATAGTTCCTATCTGGAAACTTCATTCATATAACTATGTACAGGACCAGTTTAAAGAAAACTATTTAGCTGTTTGAATAAATAGTGTGTGTGTGTGTGTGTGTGTGTGTGTGTGTGTGTGTGTGTGTGTGTATGTGTGTGTGTGTATTTCAAACTATTCAAGGCATAGGACTATGACTTATATGACTTAGATGCATAGTTCACCTCATGGCAGCAAAGAATACCTAAGAGGATACAAATAATGTTTCAAGTGCAGTACTTGTACACTTCATTATAGAAAATGATGACAAAAGTCCTATGTCCAGGGAAGAAAAACAATGCAAATTGAAGTAGCTGTGGAGCCACAAGATATATTTAATGTTAATCCATTCTTGAGTACAAAGAGGAATACTTAACAATACTACTTAATACTTAACAATTACTACTTGTAATATAATATTGGATGAAAGTTAAAAAATAATGATCAATGAAATTAAAGAGTATTTAAAAAATATTGGTGAACAAGTAAAGATATATCTATTCAAGAACTGAAACTTATGTAAACTTTCCCCCTCTGCTCTCAAGACAGCTCAACTCTTTCAAGCCAGAGAAGTAGTTTCCCAACTTCATTTTGGACCAGCTCTTACCAACCTCCACCTCGGCCATGTATAAGTGGAGTTCACCCAGACTTCTCAGTCACTGCACCAGGCACCTTTGCAGCATCTGATCCTGGTCCCTGGCCAGGACACAATTTGCATCAGACTGTTCCTCCTCCACCCCCTCCTGTGTCAGAGTCCTGGCACTATCCACTGACATCTCAGGTGAGCCCGTCATACACACACATGCATGATGTATACATGCATCACCATCATCCCCATCCGCACATGCACCACCGCCACCATCACCACCCTTCTGCCAGCTCCCACTTGGATCCGCGCTATGGCTCTTTGCTGATGCCTTCAGTCCATACAGCCAGGATTCCTGCTCCCCAGTGTGACATTACAAAGACAGATCCTACTACTGTTACCACTGCTACCTCAGCATGGGCTGGAGCCTTTCATGGAACAGTGGACATTGTGCCAAGTTTTGGATTCGATTCAGGTAAGACAGTTTTCTTTCTTCTTGCCAGGAAGTATGTAAAGGAGGAGGAAGGAGAACAAATTAAAAGAATATTGTGAAGTACTTCTTTCTTACTGTATATTTCATATATGTGTATTAACTTATGCTAGTTTCTTTTTAAGTATCTACCACCCCCTATAAGAATTCTAATATTCCTTGGGGAATTTGTATTGTGAGCAACTTGTGGCCATATGATTTTTAAAAAAAGATATCATGTTTGCTGCCATTCCTTTATGCAAATAATCTGATCCTCGATCTTTAGTGCTGTCCTAGAATTTCTAGATGACATATTTCTATAAAGTATGAAAACTTTTCTATCTTCATGTGATTCTGTTCCTGGTGTTTTCTATAATTGCACAAATTATTCAGAGATGATAATAGAGTGTGTTGAATATTCAGCTATTGTTAAATTCCAGTGACTCTCCTTTTCTTGTGAGTTCTGTATTCATTTCAGCATGTGCAGACTTTTTTCGTTATCACAATATTTCTGTAACAATGTCTACTATTCTAAAAAAAAGACAGAAAATACATTTGAGAAGGAGTGAAATTGTTTTCTAATCTCTTTCTTTCCATCATTCCTTTTTTATCTTTTCTCCTACTTCTCTTTCCTGTATTCTTTCTAACACTAGACCTAGAAGAATGTTTATTGAATCATTTCAGTCATGTCTGACTCTTTTTGACACAATTTGGAGTTTTCTTGGCAAATGTACTGGAGTAACTTGCCAAGAGAAGGAATTCTCTAGGTCATTTTTATAGATGAGAAACTGAGGAAAACAAAGTTAAGTGATTTGCTCAGGATCACACAGCTAGTAAGTGTCTGAGGCCAAATTTGAACTCAGGAAGATAAATCTTCATGATTGCAGGCCTAGTACTACACCACCTGGAAGGATACAATGAACTTTGTAACCAACACTTAGAAAAAAATAAAGGATTCAAACATTTCTTCATGTAATGTTAGTTTTTAATTTTGTGTACTTTGAATCATAGCTCACAGGGGCTGAAAAGAGCCATATATCAAGTAGAAGATCATCCTTTGGGCCTAATTTCTAGATTTTCTTAAAGTTTTGTTTTTATAAGTCAACAGTCAGTAAACATTTATTAAATATCTACAGTGTTCTAGGCAATATTAAGTATTGAGAATTCAAAAAAAGGACAAAAATAGTCCCTTCTCTAGGATATCACATTCTAATAGAGAAGATAATATATAAGTAACTATGTATATATAAGATTAAAAAATACAGAGAGAGAGAGAGAGAGAGAGAAAGAGAGAAGACTTTGAACAGAAAATGAGATTTTGGCTAAGATTTGAAAAATAAGCTAGGAGGTAGAAGTAAGATGGGAATACATTTTAGGCATGAAGGACAGCTAATGATAACCTATAGAGCCAGGAAATGGAGTGCAGATAATAGCAAAGAGGTCAATGGTATTACTTGATACTAGAGGGAAGGATTAAAATACCAGAAAACTAGAAAGGTTGGTAGGGGTTAGGTTGTGAAGAGCTTTAAAGTGAAATTATATTTTGTATTTGATACCAGATATAATAGTTTTTGATGCATTAGAAATTCATTTTCAGAATCTAAAACTTTCCATTTTTGAAACTACTCCGTACTTTTCTTATTTTTTCTGTAATTTGGATAGGTAGTTCATTATAAACCTATCACTGGTTCTCCAATCACATATTCCCTGACAAGTTGTTTTCATTATTACATATGCATTAGTTAATTTTGTCACTCTCGTCTCTAATGTATTACAGACTAATACCACAGTTTGTACAGGTTTCAGTTTCCTATTGACTATAGGATTTTCACTGAGCTGTTCCAAGACAAGTATGACTGTAATGAATTGTCTCTATTGAGAAGGAGAAGAATAGACTTGGAAGGAGGATTAACATGGCTTGTATAAGTTTGTGAAGTAACTGCTAGTCCTATTGATCCCTGTGACCAGAAACATAAAGACCAGATCTGACTGAATTCTCTAGATTGTACTTGCCACCATCACAAACATCCCTTAACAATTTGCTGAGGTGTGCTTTGAGCTCTTTGGCTTATATCAAAGAAGAAAATCTCTCAATAAATTTCTCTTTTAGATGAAGCTAATAGTAAAATTAGGCATGAATAATTTTTTCTCCTCCTTTCCCCCCATTCTATGATACAAGGAAAAAAAATCAAGCATACATTTTTTTTTCTTCGTTTTTTCCTTCCTTCTAAAGAAAGAAGGAAAGAACATTTCTTGTCTTTCTGTCTTTCTATTTTTTCATAAGACAGAGCACCATACTTTGTGAGATCATGTACCATAGTTCAAAAAGTTAAAGGATCCATGTTCAAATCCCACCTTTGAGACTAATGACCTTTGTGGGAAATATTACTTCATCCTCCTTAGACCTTAGACTTCTGTTTCTTCAGTTGTAAAATGAGAAGGTTAGATTAGATATTCTCTCAAGTTCCTTCCACCTCCAAATTTTAATTTCTGTCATTTCTATCTCTAGATTTTTCTTCCTGCATAGTATTTATTATGCCTTGTCATTATATAAAAAAGTCAATATTGGCCTGATTACTTGATCTATGTTTGAGATATAAGATTTGTTATAAAAACTGGAGAGGATTTCTCATGATTTTATGGGAAGATGTGAAATTCATCTTCCAATGATCATAGGAGTAGTTTTTACTTTACATGAAACCAGCACTGGGAAACAAAATTGTATCTTGAATTGTACATATAGGAATGGCATATGTGTGTGTGTGTATATGAATGATATATGTGTGTGTATATATACACGTGTATATATGAGAATGAATGATATATATATATATATATATATTATATATATATATATACACATATACATACATGTATACACAATTATGTATTTTTATGTCTACATTTTATATATATAAAAAGCAATGCTTTACCAATTTTGAGGGTAAGGGAAGTAAAAGATAGGAAGGCACCCTGATGTATACTTAAAAAATAAGATTTTTCTCAACACTTTCATATATATCATCAGGTAATTCTTGATATTAACTGTCTATAATTTCAGAAAGGGGCACAAATGAAGACCTAATTAGGGATGGGGAAGGGTCCAATTAAAATGGAAGACACTGATACACATTTGAGACAAGCTTTGGTACAAACAAAAATTCTAAAAGCCAGTTTAGAAAAGATCAAATGAAGTACAGGACAGGAGTGATAAAGAATGGAGTAAAGCAAAAGAGAGACTTTTCTGAGCTTCACAAGATGATATATTTGAAATTGGTAAGGGAAGTTTGTGAGAATCTAGTCCAGTCTTTTCATTTTACAGATTAAGCAGATAGGGTAGGTGGTCTGCCTAAAATCAAACAGGTAGTTTATATAAGAGCCTGGATTTGAATGCAACTATTTTTCCTCCAAACATAAATATCTTTTCCATTGTACCAAGTTGCTTCTTAATTTAGTATAACTAAATTTTCTCTGAGTATAATGTAATATGTATTATGAAAAGAATATATCTTCCAGTTTCTGAATAAAAATATTCAATAAACCTAACCTGCACTCCATCTTAAGGAGATTTTAAATAGACACTTTTCTTCAGTGAAATGGTATAATATTCTTACTTACTTTTATTGCCATTCCATTACCTAGTGTAAACCATGTGGTGGCTCACATCCAAGCCACTTTTAATGAACTTTTCAAGTAATTTTTAAAGATTTTTAATCATTTCTAACTTCTAAAATGCAAACTATATTTATTTTACATCTTCCCTTTCTTCTATTACTTTTAATTATAAACCAAGAGCAAAGGCAGTCATGTTTTATTATGTGATTCATTTTCTTTGTAAACACAAGCTGTTCATTGCTCAATATTCCATTTTCATCTAGAAAACCACAGATTTATTTTTCTTATGTTATTTTAGCAACAGTCAGGTTATTCATCTTTCTCCCCACTATTTCAGGGATACTTTTATCCCTCAGTAAAGAAGAGGATGAAAAACATTGTCTAAATGGCAAGTCATTTTCAATGCACAGACCATTATTTTTTAGACATTTTCTATTTAGGGTGCCCATACCAAAATAAGAGCTATATTGTCACCTACAATCAAGTTAAAGAGCTTTGAATTTAAAAGGGATAGAGATAAAATTAAATACATTTCTATTTCTGCTGACTCCTCATGAATCATATCTTCATATCATTATCAAAAGTTTTCTAGTTGATAGCTACATTAAAAATTCTTAGAAGTATCATTAATGCTTGCCATATATAGAGATATAGACTTGGGCTCAAGAAGAAATGAGTTTGAATCCTGTCTCAGACACTAGTTAAATGATCCTGTTAATTAACTTATATAACAAATTTCTTTCAACCTCAGTTGGAATAATAGTACTTAGTCACAGGGATATAATGGAGATTGCTTCAAAAATCTTAAACCATTTCTGTTCTTACCCAGACAGGACTATTGCCTAAATAAGTTGTAGAGACCTGAATTTAAATTTTGGTTATTTTTTAATAGATTATTATTTTTATGAAATATTTCATTCTCTGAGATATGGATTTGATAAATTATAAAATTCATTTTTCAAGCAATTAACTTCTTTTTTATGAATGGCATTTTTTATATTAGAATCCTACTCCTTCTTCATGAGTCAACCAAGTACCACTTTTTCTCTTCCTTTTCCCCACTCCCAGGTAGAAGTCATACTTCTTTCCTTGAATATCTCCCACTGTTGACTTCTCTGAGATGATTCATTTAAGATAAATCTACTAAAATTTTATACCACTATCTCATTGTGCTACAGAGATAACAGTAGTTTCTTTGGATTATGCAAACAGAAACATTTTTTGACAGGATTTACCAAACTATAAAGACTTTTGGTACAAGTCCAACAAACTACTATATGTAGGTTGTAGTGTGATTATGAATTCTTTGGCTATCACAACAGACAAACATCATAATCATAAAATGGTGAGGGAGGGGTTTATTCACACAATCAGATTATTAGACCCTTGAAGTATTAAAGCATTATATTTATTTGTATATACATGTCTCATTTTTCTTACTCAAGAGTAAACTCTTTAAGAGTATCATTTTTCATCTTGTGTTTTCAAGTGCTTATCACAGTGCCTCTCATTAATAAATTCTTATTGAATTAACAGGGATGAAATGGAATTATAACTGTAAAGGGAAACTTTTTGTAGGTTACAACAGGCTAGAAACTTGAGAAACAGGTAGAATCAGGAATCTTCACAGTTAAGTGATCTTTATTTTTCCAGGAGTGGAATCTAGAGCAGAAATATTCAGGGAAATAGTTGATAAAATACTAAAATCCTTAATATAAAAGTGGATGATGGTGATGAAAAGATGTACATGAATTTTATAATTTATTCTTGGCATATTTATGTAATGACCGCGTATTTAAAATCAGCCGGAGTCAGGAATTCAGGTTAAGGGAAAAATCTTCAATATTTATTGAAGTGAAGAGGTGAATAAAGATTGCGATAGCAATATGGACAGTTGCGACAGGAAGCCAGCTAACAGAGAGAGATGTGAGCTGAGCAAACCGTGGCAAGGCAATCCCAAAAGTCTCTCCTTCCCCTTCCTTTTCCATTCCCCTGCCTCCACCCACCAAAATCATCATTTCCTATACAACACATCAGGACTTGCACAAAGAGTGGGCAGGGGCCATTCTTTCTCCAAGCTTATATATTAATAGAGTATGGTCCAATTACTATTTAGCCTCATGTGCTTGGGACCTCAGTGCATCAACTCAAGCCTCAGCCCATTACATATTTATTTTTGTAGGACATCTTTTAAATATACTCCCTAATGGAGAACTTGACACTATTGCTAAAAACTTATCCAGAAGATCACTTACTGACTAAATGTTTCAGAATTACCAAAATTACACCAGTTTTAAACTATTATTGTACTGCCTCAGTTTCTTATTTTGCATTACCACAGAGTTAAGGAAACATTTTCAATTATGAATTTAAATCTAAGTCTTTCTCAGAGATCACTATTTGCTGCCTACCATAACTTACATATGTCTAGAAGACTTGGATAATAATCATCAAACTGAGTTCTGCCATTAACTAGGCATATAGAAAACTTGTCCAGAATTCATAAGGGAAACAGAGATAATTAAGAATTGGATGGAAGAATTTAAGAAGAATATTTAAATCAGTTTTCCAGATGAGAGATGACTAATACTACTATATATAATGAACATAACCAGAATTCTTACATGGATGATATTGCCTGGGAATGCCTGTACATGGCTTATAGAGAATGTTGATGCTAAGAGCAAACATAATCTTAGCAAGGAAAACCAGTGAACATTAGGAAAAGTTATTAGATGTGGAATCTTCTTTTTTTAAAAAAATATTTTATTTAGACAAACAATAAGGAAAAAAAAAAACCAAAAGAAATATAAAATAAAATGAAACAAAACAAAAGAAAACATAGTAATAAGCCCAGCAGAACAGTAGAGAGGATTAAAAATATATAACTACCCAATCAAGGAAAAAATATATATATATATTAGTAGAAGAAATCATATTCGAGTGTCCATCTTTTCTTTACATCCTTGTAAATTGTTCTTTTGTTCTCTGTTGTGCACCTTTTTTAACTATATTCTCTTTTCCCTGCTTTCATGCCCTCACTACCTCCAAAAAGGCTATACTTAAGAAAGGATATATTTATGTATACATGTATATACATACACACACACATCTTTCCTATCACTGCTGACTCTTTGCTTTAATTATGCACCTCACTTGACTTCCTATTACTTAACTTCCCCCTACTCATGCATTTTTCCCTTGTTTTTTTCCCATAACTTTTGCTTCCCTGTCCACCATCTATCCCTCTTTATTTATTTATAGATTTTGAAAGGTGCTATATCTTTCATGTTATATATGTAATGTTCCCTATTTTTTTATTATTATTATTATAGCTTTATATTTACAAGATACATGCATGGGTAATTTTTCAGCACTGACCCTTGCAAAACCTTCAGTAACAACTTTTCCCCTCCTTCCTCCCACCTCCTCACCTAGATGGCAGGTAGACCCATACATGTTAAATATGTTAAATACAATATATGTCTACATATCCATAAAGTTATTTTGCTGCACAAGAAAAATCAGACTAAGACATAAAAGGTAAAAATAACCTGAGAAGGAAATAAAAAATGCAAGTGGACAAAAACAGAGGAAATGGAAATGCTATGTTGTGGTTCATATTCATTTGGTGGAGTTCTTTTGCTGGGTGTAGTGGATTCTATTCATTATTGAACAAATGAAACTAATTTGGTTCATCTCAAACCAAATTGTTGAAGAGAGCCATGTCCATCAGAATTAATCATCGTATAGTATTGTTACTGAAGTATATAATGATCTCCTGGTCCTGCTCATTTCACTCAGCATCAGTTCATGTAAATCTCTCTAGGCCTTTCTAAAATCATCCTGCTGGTCATTTCTTACAGAATAATAATATTCCATAACTTTAATATACCACAGTTTATTCAGCCATTCTCCAATTGATGGTCATCCATTCAAATTCCAATTTCTGGCCACTGCAAAAAGAGCTGACACAAATATTTTTGCACATACAAGTCTCTTTCCCTTCTTTAAGATCTCTTTGGTATATAAGGCCAGTAGTAATACTGCTATGTATGTACCCAAGAGTATGTACAGTTTGATAACTTTTTGAGCATAGTTCCAAATTGCTCTCCAGAATGGTTTGATGCATTCACAATTCCACTAACAATGCATCAGTGTCCCAGTTTTCCCACATCCCCTCCAATATTCATCATTATCTTTTCCTGTCATCCTAGACAATCTGAGAGGTGGTATCTCATAGTTGTCTTAATTTGCATTTTGCTGATCAATAGTGATTTGGAACACCCTTTCATATGAGTAGAAATAGTTTCAATTTCATCATCAGAAAACTGTCTGTACATATCCTTTGACCATTTATCAATTGGAGAATGGCTTGATTTTTTATAAATTAGAGTCAGTTCTCCATATATTTTGGAAGTGAGGCCTTTATTAGAAACTTTAATTGTAAAAATGTTCTCCCAGTTTATTACTTCGCTTCTAATCTTGTTTGCATTAGTTTTGTTTGTACAAAAGCTTTTTAAATTGATATAATCAAAATTTTCTATTTTGTGATCAGTAATGATCTCTAGTTCTTCTTTGGTCACAAATTCCTTCCTCTTCCACAGGTCTGAGAGGTAAACTATCCTGTGTTCCTCTAATTTATTTATAATCTCATTCTTTATGCTTAGGTCATGAACCATTTTGACCTTATCTTGGTGTACAGTGTTAAGTGTGGGTAAATGCCTACTTTCTGCCATACTAGTTTCCAATTTTCCCAGCAATTTTTGTAAAACAGTGAGTTCTTATCACAAAAGCTGAGGTCTTTGGGTTTGTTAAACACTAGAGTATTAAAGTTATTGACTGTTTTTTCCTTTGAATCTAACCTGTTCCACTGATCAACTAATGCTGCTTTGTAATATAATTTTAGATCTGGTACAGCTAGGCTACTTTCGTTTGATTTTTTTTTTTCATTAATTCCCTTGAAATTCTTGACCTTTTGTTTTTCTATAGGAACTTTGTTGTTATTTTTTCTAGGTCATTAAAATAGTTTTTGAGGAGTCTGATTGGTATAGTGCTAAATAAATAGATTAGTTTAGGCAATATTGTCATCTTTATTATATTTGCTTGCCCAATCCAAGAGCATTTAATATTTTTCCAGTTGGTTAGATCAGACTTAATTTTTGTGGAAAGTTTTTTGTAGTTTTGCTCATAAAGCTTCTGATTTTCTTTGGCAGATAGATTCCTAAGTATTTTATACTATCAGTAGTTACTTTAAATGGAATTTCTCTTTGTAACTCTGATTGTTGGATTTTGTTAGTGATATATAAGAATGCTGATGACTTATGTGGGTTTATTTTGTATCCTGCAACTTTGCTAAAGGTGTGGATTATTTCTTATAACTTTTTAATAGAATCTCTGGGGTTCTCTAAGTATACCATAATATCATCAGCAAAGAGTGATAATTTGGTTTCCTCATTACTTAGTCTAATTCCTTTAATCTCTTTCTCAACTCTTATTGCCCCAGCTAGCAGTTATAATATAATACTGAATGGTAATAGTGATAGTGGGCAACCTTGTTTCACTCCTGATCTTGTTGGGAATGGTTGCAGTTTATCCCCATTACATAAGATGCTTACTGATGTTTTTAAATAGATGCTGCTGATTATTTTAAGGAAAAGTCCATTTATTCCTATACTCTCAAGTGTTTTTAGTAGGAATGGATATTGGATTTTATCAAATGATTTTTCTACATCTATTGAGATGATCATGTGGTTTTTGTTAATTTGGTTACTAATATGGCCAATTATATTGATAGTTTTCCTAATATTGAACCAGCCTTGCATTCCTGGTATAAATCCTATTTGATCATGGTGTATATCCTGGGGATGATTTTCTGTAGTCTTTTTGCTAATATATCATATTTAAGATTTTAGCATCAATATTCATTAGAGAGATTGATCTATAATTTTCTTTCTCTGTTTTCAACCTACCTGGTTTAGGTATCAGTACCATGTCTGTGTCATAAAAAGAATTTGATAGGACTCCTTCATTCCCTATTTTTTCAAATAGTTTGTATAACATTGAAGTTAATTCTTCTTTAAATGTTTGGTAGAATTCACATGTAAATCCATCTGATCCTGGGGATTTTTTTCTTAAGGAATTAATTAATAGCTTATTCTATTTCTTTTTCTGAAATGGGACTATTTAAGCAATTTATTTCCTTCTCTGTTAATCTGGGAAGCCTATATTTTTGAAGGTAAGTCATCCATTTTACTTAGGTTATCAAATTTATTGGCATAAAGTTGAGTAAAGTGATTTTTAATTATTGCTCTAATTTCCTCTTCATCGGTGGAAAGTTCTCCCTTTTCATTTTTAAGACTAATAATTTTATTGTCCTCCTTTCTTTTTCTAATCAGATTTACCAAAGGTTTATCTATTTTGTTGGTTTTTTCATAAAACCAACTCTTAGTTTTATTTATTAATTCAATAGTTTTTTTTTTTTTTTTTTACTTTGAATTTTATAATTTTCTCCTTTTAATTTTAGAATGTCAAGTTTAGCATTTGGTTGGGTTTTTTAATTTGCTCTTTTTCTAGCTTTTGAAGTTGCAAGTCTAATTCATTGACCTTCTCTTTCTCTATTTTATTCAAGTAAGCCTTTAGAGATATAGAATTATCCCTTAATACCAGTTTGGCTGCATCCCACAAATTTTGGTATGTTGTCCCACCGTTGTCATTATCTTGAATGAAATTATTAATTGTGTCTATAATTTGCTGTTTCACCCAATCATTCTTTAGGATGAGATTATTTAGTTTCCAATTACTTTTTGGTCTATTTACCCCTAGCTTTTTGTTGAATGTAATTTTTATTGCATTGTGATCTGATCTGCATTTACTATTTCTGCCTTACTACATTTAATTTTGAGGTCTTTATGTCCTAACATATGGTCAATTTTTGTATAGGTTCCATGAACTGCTGAGAAGAAAATATACTCCTTTTTTTTTCTCCATTCAATTTTCTCTAAAGATCTATCACACTTAACTTTTTTTAGTATTCTATTTACCTCTTTTACTTCTTTCTCATTTGTTTTGTGGTTTGATTTATCTAATTCAGAGAGTGCAAGGTTGAGATCTCCCACTATTGTAATTTTGCTGTCTATTTCTTCTTGCAATTCTCTTCACTTCTCCTTTAGGAATTTAGATCCACTTGGTGCATATATGTTTAGTATTAATATTGCTTCATTATCTATGCTACCCTTTAGCAAGATATAGTTTCCTTTATTATCTCTTTTAATTAGATCAATTTTTGCTTTTGCTTGATTTGAGATAAGGATGGATACCCCTGCTTTTTTGAGTTCACCTGAATTATTATGCTCCAGCCTTTTACCTTTTCTCTGTATGTATACCCTACTTTAAATGTGCTTCCTGCAAATAACATATTGTAGGATTCTGGCTTTTGATCCAGTCTACTATCTGCCTCTGCTTTATGGGAAAATTCATCCCATTCACATTTACAGTTAAAAGTATTAATTCTGTATTTTCTGGTATCTTATTATCCCCGGATTATACTTTTCTTTTTCTTTCTCCCTTTACCCCGCTCCTCAGTATTAAACTTATGGGCACCACTTGTCTTGCGCAGCTCTCCCTCTTCAGAATCCCTCCCACCCCCTTTGAGTCCCTTCCCCTTTCTTATACCTTTCCCTTGTTTTTCTGTATTCCCTTCTATTTAGCCTACTCTATTCCTTTTCCCTTTTCCTCTCCTACTTTTTAATGAGTTGAGAGATGTTTCTCTGTAAACCAAATATGTCTAATATTTTCTCTTTGAGCCAAATCTGATTAGAGTAATCACACCATGTTCCACCCCCTCTCTTATTTCCCTTAGATATGATAGGTTTCCTTTGCCTCTTCATGTGATGTAATTTCCCTCTATTTATCTCCTCTTTTGCCTTTTTTCTGATACAATCCCTTTTCCACTTCTGCTTCCCTTTTTAAAAAATATAACAGTAAAATCAAATTATACACATGCTCATTATGTATGCCTGTAACAGAAATACAGTTCTCAAGAGTTCTTTTTATCTTTTATGTTTCTCTTGAGTCCTTTATTTGGAGGTCAAATTTTTTGTTTAGCTCTGGTTTTTTTCATTAGGAATAAATGGAATTCGACTGTTTCATTGAATCTCTATCTTCTTCCCTGGAAGAAAAGGCTCAGCTGCATTCCAAGTTCTTTTGCCTTATGGAATATCATATTCCAGGCCATTTGTTCCTTTAAAGTGGAAGCTGCTAGATCCTGAGTGATCCTTATTGTGGCTCATTGGTATTTGAATTATTTTTTTTTTCTGGCTGCTTCTAATATTTTTTCCTTAGTCTGATAGTTCTGAAATTTAGCCACAATATATATTCCTTGAAGTTTTTATTTTGGGGTCTTTTTCAGAAGGTGTTCTATGAATTCTTTCAATGCCTTTTTTACCTTCTGATTCTATTACATCTGGGCAGTTCTCTTTGATGATTTCCTGTAAAAAATAGTGTCTAGGCTCTTGTGTTCATCATAATTTTCAGGAAGTCCAATAATCTTTAGATTATCTCTTCCAGGTCTGTTGTTTTTCCGGTATATATTTAACATTTTTTCCTGTTTTTTCATTTTTTTGTTTTTGTTTTGCTTGACTGATTTTTGATGTTTCAATGAATCGTTCATTTCTCTTTCTTCAATTCTGATTTTTATTGAGTAATTTTCTTCATTAACTGGTTTTACTTCTTTTTGTATCTGTCCAATTGAGTTTTTAAATGAGTTCTTTTTCTCTATGGAATTTTTTTCCATTTCACTAATTTTTTTTTAACAAGTTATTTTCTTTTTCTAATTCACAAATCCTACTTTCCTGGGAGTTCTTTATCTTTTCTAATTCACTAATTCCCTTTCCCTGAGAGTTCTTTACCTTTTCCATTTCACATTTCTGGAAGTTGTTTTCTTTTCCCACTTTATCAAATCTTTTTTTTTTTTTAAATAAGTTATTTGCCTTTTTCATACTCTCTTGCAGAGCTTCTCTTTCCTTTCCCCATTTTCTTCTAGCTCTCTTTTAAGATCTTTTATAATTTCTTCTAGGAGAGCTTTGTGTGATGGAGACCAGCTTATATCCCACTTTGGGGTTTTGTCTAGTGACTGTCTGCTATTAGTCTCCTCATGGTTGGAAATCTGCTCTCTTTCTGTATAGAAGCTATCAATATTAAAGCTCGCTTGGCTTTTTTACTCATTTTTTTTTAAGCCCTTAGGGTCTGCCTTCAGGCAAGGAGGTTCTCTGTTTCCTCTACAGAACAGGGATATATGGAAAATAGCTGTCCTCCAAATGGGCTGCAAAGAGAAGAGTGGCTGTGCTGCAGAAGTTTTATTACCCTATGCTGAGCCCCACTGTGTGGAACAGTAGGTGCCCTGGCATAAGTGGCTGAGCAGTGGAAGTGTCACTGCCCTTGACAGAACCCTGCTGTGAGGAACAATTGCCCTGGGCAGAGCCCTGCATTGCAGACTGCACAGCTGCACTGTGATCCCTGCTGAGTCACTTCTGGTGCTGGGTGGGTGTGGCCAGATCCTGTTAAACTCTGGTGTTTTTGGAGGGTACACTCTACCTTTGGTATTTGTGTAACTTCTCTGCTGATCTACTGCTTTGCAACTAAAGCAGAGCAGCCAATCCATGATAGAGTCCTCCCTGCAAATTCTCCACCCATGGAAACTGAACCCAACCCCCAATCTGCTCAGTGTGCTAGCCTCCATGTTCTGCCTCCTTGCCTGGGCTGGCTTCCTTCTGCCTCATCAACACAGACTTTTTCTGGCGATTTTCCAAGTTATCTTTAGTTGGTAATTTGTTGTACTCCTAATATTCATGGATTTTTACCAGTCAAGCACTATTTCTGAGGCTAAATTAGGTAATTAGTAAGTGAGGGGTAGAAGGGAGTTCAGAATGCGCTCTGCCTCCCAATGTTGCCTATTTAATCCATTCTCTCATGGCTTCACTAACTTCCCCTTGCCCAGTTCTAATTTTCAAAGACTTATTTTCATCTTTGAGACTCAGTATCTCTTTTTCTAGTTAGTTACTTTTTTAAAAAATAATTTTGTTTTTCTTGGATGGTTTTTATTATTATTATTATTTATTTTTTTTTTAGTTTTTCCTCAGTGTCTCTTTTTTGAGTTCTTCTAAAATTCTTTCTGGGCAGGGAGCCATTTCATGTTACTCTTTGGGGTAGAAGTTTTTTTACTTCAGTGTCCTCTACTGAAGATGAATCCAGGTCTTCCCTGTTCCCAAAGTATGTTTTTATGGTGAGGTTCTTCTTTGTCGATTCTTTTTTTTTTTTCTTTTTTAAATAAGAGATACCTAACTGTATAGAGATACTTCTAGTAAACACCTCTAATCCCCCATTGGGGGTGGATGGTACCTCTAGCTTCACTTTAACTATCACTTCTGACTTGAACCCTGAACCAAGAGCTCCTCCATCAAGTGCTCACAGTCATCAGCATCTCTGCTCCACTGCCTCTGCACTCATTAAGTATGCTGGTTCCTTCTCACCCACAGTCTTGTCTCTGAGGTACAGCTGGGCCCTGCGTTTCTAATCAGCCAGGGTTCCCTGAGTCTTCCAGAGCTCAGATCCTGACTCCACAAACAGTTCAGGTGAAAGTTTCTGTGATTTCTGCTGAGGCTACAACCACACCTAGTTAGCCCCAGGAGTTCCCACTTGGTGTTTCTTTTCTTTTTTTCTTTTTCTTTTTTTTATTATAGTTTTTTATTTACAAGATATATGCACGGGTAATTTTTCATCATTGACAGTTGCAAAACCTTTTGTTCCAACTTTTCCCCTCTTTCCCCCCACCCCTTCCTCCAGATGGCAGGTTGATCAATACATGTTAAATATGTTAAAAGTATAAGTTATATACAATATATGTATACATGTCCAAACAATTATTTTGCTGTACAAAAAGAATCAGACTTTAAAATAGTGTACAATTAGACAGTGAAAGAAATAAAAAATGAAGGTAGACAAAAATAGAGGGATTGGGAATTCTATGTAGTAGTTCATAATCATCTCCCAGAGTTTTTTCGCTGGGTGTAGCTGATTCAGTTCATTACTGCTGTATTGGAACTGATTTGGTCCATTTCATTGTTGAAGAGGTCCACATCCATCAGAATTGATCATCATATAGTATTGTTGTTGAAGTATATAATGATCTTCTGGTCCTGCTCATTTCATTCAGCATCATTCATGTAAGTCTCTCCAGGCCTTTCTGAAATCATCCTGCTGGTCATTTCTTACCGAACAATAGTATTCCATAATATTCATATACCACAATTTATTCAGCCATTCTCCAATTAATGGGCATCTACTTAGTTTCCATTTTCTGGCCACTACAAAGAGGGATGCCACAAACATTCTTGCACATACAGGAACCTTTTCCTTCTTTAAAATCTCTTTGGGATATAAGTCCAGTAGTAACACTGCTGGATCAAAGAGTATACACCCACTTGGTGTTTCTATGGAGCTAGCCAGGAGGTATTTTGTGTCACATGGTTAATCCTAAGCCTTGGATCTTTCTTCTCAGGATGAATCAGGAGCATCCCTGTTCTTGCCCTACAGGTTCATTTTTTTCACCATTCTATGTTCACCCTGAGGTACAAATTTGTTCTATTTGTGTGGGAAAACTGTAGAGCTTGAAATTTACCAACCTACTCAGCTATTTTCCCAGAATCTTCCCCACTGGAATCTTCTTTAATGGTATTTTAAAAAGATTAAATGAATGATTATCTGGCTGGGAGAGCTTATGTTCCTGGTACAATGGAGTATTGAATTTAAAATCAATTTTGATTTGAATACTAGCTCTGCCATTTAGTTCTTTCTGACATTTGGCTTATAACTGCTTAACCACTTATAACCTCTCTTTAAAATGATGAATTCTTCATCTTAACATTTATGATCTTATGAAGTCAGAGAGACAAATACACAGAGATAGACGGAGAGACAGAGACAAGAAGAGACAGAGAAAGAAGGGGAAACAGACAGACACACATACATGCACAGATTGGATCTGTCAAGGTTTCTATTATGTTTATACCTGTATAATTACATAATGATCAATGTTCTAATAGATATATCTGGCCATTCTTTGCCCCAATTTCTATCTACTCTTAATCACCGAATGAGGGTAGCCTCAGTCAAAGTGGGACCTGTTAAAAATCTTAGCTTACTCTAGTCACCCTAATCTATAACTTGCCCCTGGACCCATATGGTGCTGGAGGGGAAAGTGAGGCAGTTGACCTTGTACAGCTCTTCCTTGCTTCAATCCAATTGATTAGCATGTCATGGCACCACTTACTCCAAGTCATCGTCCTCTTCAAGAAGGGAAGGATAAAGCAACAATGGTCATATTGATATACATTTACAACAATAAAGAAAAATGTCCCAAAAAAATGTACTCCAAGGGCCAGAAGCCTGATAAATTCATGAAAAATGGTATTCTCTTCAAACAATATTTACATTATTTCTTTTCAGCTTTTTTCAGTTTATCAGGATCTGATGCCAATTAAGGCTAATAATAGTCATTCTAAGGCTTTTAATGTTTTATGTATGCTTTTCCTGTCTTGTATAATGTTTGTTCTCCACTGAAGGAAAAAGCCCATCAAAGATGGGCTTTGAGTTAACAGTATACAGCTTGTGTGCAGAAAGAGGTTTTCATGACCAGAATGGTAATGGACACCATCTTCAAGATTCATGCAAAAAACTAAAGGAGATCCTATCCAAAAAGTGAGAAATGTGTGAAAAGTCATTAGACAGTAAATCAGATTTAAGAAATTCATTACTGAGCACTGCTGTTAGTTGTAGGTATACATGGCTACATTCTGCACAACCTTTTTAAAACCAAAGCTCCCGGCTTTCTAGGCCTATGCTGAGATTATATATATGTGTTGTCCTCTAAGCTTTAGCTCCCTACACTGATGTAATCTTAGTAACTTTATTTCTGCCAAAACAATATCTTCAATGAACAATGGTGGCATCATTTTTAAGATGAATTTTCTATTGAAGCACACAGACATGTGTGTCTGTATAAATAATGAATGTCTCATTTTAAAAGATGCCTTGTATTTAGAAAAAAAATTAAAATAGTAAAAATATAATTTATATATACATATAAATAGATAGTTAAAATACAATTAACATGGGGCTAGCTATACTCTTCCAGTAAGTCTGAGAGTGAGATAAGGAAAAGTTTCATGGAGGGGGTGATAACTAATTTTGGGACCAAGATGGGGACTTGAAAAAAAAAATTAAACCGACTGAACTGTGGAGGAAGTCTGGTGAGGCATTAGGGAGGGCCATCATGAATTTATAGAAAAGGAAGGTCTAAAACAAGACTGGAAATTCTACAGTAATGTGTAATTGACTGGAATGTAAAATAGATGGGAGAGAGTAATGTGAAATGAGCCTTAAAACTTATGTTTTAAAAATATATGAAGGACTTAAAAGACTTGGATTCAGTAAGAACTCTCTCATACACATATTAAGATTGTGCTTGATTCCTTGATAAATGAAATTACAATGAATACATTTTATTCAACAGTTTTCTGTTTATGTACATTATGGTAGATGTGAAACAAGGATCTTATATGCTTACCAAAACTCTTTAGCACTTTCCTGGAGGATATCTTATATAGGGTTGAAATCAAGAAGGAAATATCTAATATGAGGCCCTCTGAATGCCTACTTTTGTTGATACTATTGTATTAATGCATCATACCCAAGAATATAGCAGGTACTTTTTAATGACATCCATAATTACTTTAAAATTTTAACTATATCAAACCATACATGAAAGACTAAATGAATGGTTATGTCTACTGTCAAAGTCATGATATCCAATTGGAAGGTCAATATAGTAGTAAATACATTTTAGGGCTAATTCTGCAAATGAACAGTGAGTTGATTTCGGAATTGCATAGAAGAAGAGGATTGTGCTGAAGGGTTTTGGCTGGTTAATTATTTATTTTTTGAATTATCATTGATATCATATAGCTTCAAAAAATCAAGTAACTTAAAAAATTAAGGGTTCTACATGTAATGGCTAGCTTTCTGGATGTTTTGGGACCAGCCTTGTTTTCAGCAGAATAATCACTACACGGATAGTCAGGGATTCCAAAAGTTTTTATTGTCACCTTCACAGTCTGTCTCCTTCACCTGATGCTCAGCTAGCTTTCTGGAGGCCTCTGGAATGAGTCTTGGTTTCAGTGGAGAAAATGCAGGAGAGTCACCAGGAGGCTAATGAAGATGGAATGTCTCTCCCAGTCCTTGTTTTGGCTCTTATGTATTCTATTATAAGTATATCATCACAGATGTCAATCTTGTAGAAATATATTAAGTACTAAGTACATGTAAAATAGAGAATCATTGTCTTATCAATTCCACTGAGTTAACACCTTGTTTCAAATATACTTCTCCAGAGTTCTGACTCTCTACATCTCTTGCTTTCTTTTGTTTTGAACATAGGTGGTAACACCCACCCTGACTTCTCAGTGAGGCAAAAATTCCCAAAAGGAGGTAATCACATCCCTCCATGACTTCTCAGAAAGAGGGGTGAAAACACCAAAAAAGAGGTGATCACGCACTCCCTGACATCTCAGGAAAAGAGATGAAAACACCAAAGGGAAATGGGGAGTCAAACCAGATTAGCAGGTTTCTGAAGGGTCTCACTTGAAACTTGAAACAGGTATACATAAATCCATCAACATGGGAGGTATTACACAAACATCTAGTAATATAACACAGGCTAGTAGTAATGTAACAAACAACATGAATCAATATGAGGAATTATGCATGTCCATCAGTCCTAGAAATAGTCCAAAATCAATCTATTGTCCATTGCTTCATGTCTCAGGGAATCCAATGATTCTTGCAAGTTTTGAAGTTCTGCAACAGTCTTATCAACAATTTTTGATGTTCATGAGTCAATTTCCTTACACATTGGGTTAGCAGTCATGCTTTTTCATTGGCACATGAAGTCAGAGATGGAAACACCCAACATTTCTTGATTCTTTGTTTTGAGGTTTTTTTCTTTTTATGTCTCTCTCTGATGGACAAGGCAAATACAGCTCATTGGTACCCATCTGATTACTTCTTCATCAGTAGAAATATAAGCAAATCCTCTCCCCCAAGCAGTTAAACTATCTGGTCCCTTCCATTCACTATGGATATCTCCACATCATCTGGTAGTTATCTAAAGATAGTGTTGCTGCTCGCACTGGACACTGTCCTCCTGGTGGTTTATAAAACCTTTCTTCTGGAGTTAATGCATCATTATCGAAAATTAAAAAAATTAGTGATATAGAAAGCTAAATTTAGAAGTTCTCTATGGTTACCTGTGGTTCCCCCATTGTTTTGCTTTTGGAGGAGTGTTTTGATGTCTGTTTCTCCTTTCTACTATTGCCTGTCCTTGAGGATTAAAAGGTATGGCAGTGATATGTAAAATCTGATACTATGTACAAAAGTGTGGAAAATGTTTAGAAGCATATGCAGGTCCATTATCTGTGTTTATTGCTTGTGGCACACCCATAATTGCAAAAGCTTGTATAAGGAATTCAGTGACCACTTGGGCTGTTTCTTTTGCTGCTGGTATTGCAAAAGTAAATCCTAAAAAGATGTCTACTACAACATGGATAAAAGACAAGGCCAAAAGATTTATAATTGGTCACATCCATTTGCCAAATTTTATTGTGTCTCAAACCATAAGGGTATTTTTCTGGATGGAGTATAGGAGTATAGAAAAGAAGGCAAACTATACAGGCTTTTACTATACTCCTAGCTTCCTCTTTTGTTATCCCAAATTATAAACATAAAGCTCAAGGAGCCTGATGATATTTAGAATGAGATTCTTTGGCTGCCTGAAATAAAGGAGTATTGGCCAACATAGTTAGAAGGTTATCTGCCTTTGAATTTCCATGAAAAATAGGACCTGGAATTCCACTATCAGAGTGGACATGCAAGATATAAATCTTACCTGGATGCTTTCTCACTTGCTCTTGAAGTTCCTTAAAGAGCTGATATGTATTAGAAGCTACAAATGTTATTTGGGCTGTGGCAATTCTTTGTACCATACCTATTGAATAGGCCAAATCATATATTATATTTATATCTCCTGGATAATAAGTAAGAGCTAGCATGATTGCATGCAATCCATTCTGCTAAATGGACTGAAAAGGAGTTCTGACTACTCTCTTTATAGTTATAGTTAAATCAGCCCAAATGTTATGTTTGCATGCATTGTAAAGATAGTTGGTCCTTTAAGAGGAACTTTAGAAACCTTTTCTTCAAGAATCCATCATCAATTATGTAGTAGTTAGGTTAGTTTTAATGGAGACTCGTGTGTAAAATTTGGAGCCATGGCCAGTAAAATTCGCTACTCTGGGATGGTTTCACAGCATACATTAATTTGTGCATTGGTATAAAAGGTGTATATCTTGTCAGGTCTTATCCCAGATAACTGTACTGGTCACTTAATGGCCTTTAATGAAATTCTAGCCACAAGCACTGGGTAAGGAGTAAGTCTTTATTCTGGTTGTGTTGGGAGGATCACCCACTCTATCACACTGTCTTCTTGATGAAGGACTGCTGTGGGTGCCTCTTTTGTAGCAAAAACTGTTATTTCAAAGGTTTTTTGAGTGACTCTTTCAACCACATTGGATAAAGCCAGTTCATCTTCTCTCAAGCCTCATGAGCTTCTTTTGTAAGCTGGTATGGTGAGTTTAAAACAGTATCTCCCCTTACAATGTCATGTAAGGGCTGTAATTGATTGATAGTTTAGCTTAACACTGGACACATCCATTGGATATCTCCTATTAATTTTTGAAAGTCAATTAAGATACTCAACTTCTCTGTTCTTAAAGAAAGCTTTTGTACTGTGAGTACTTTAGGATATACTTCATAACCTAAGTATTGAAAAGGAGCATGTCTTTGAATTTTTTCTGGGGCTATATGCAATTTGCAGTTCCTTAGTGATTCTATGGTCTTTTGTAGACATGCTTCTAACATTTGCTCCTCAGGTGCACACCCCAAGATATTATCCATGTAATGTAACAACATAACTTTTGGAAATGCTTTTCTTCCTGGAGTAAGAGCAGCAGCAACATACATTTAACACATAGTAGGGCTATTTTTCATTCCCTATGGCAAAACTGTCCATTCATATCTTTTATAAGGCTCAACTAAATTAACACTGGGCACTGAAAAGGCAAATCTTTTCATTTACTCCTTATATAGAGGGATAGAATAGAAATAGTCCTTAATGGCTATAACCCAAAGAGGCCATTCTCTAGGCAATTGAAATGGAAGTCCATGCTGAAGAGTTCCCATAGTTTCCATCTTGTTCATTTACTTTTCTTAAATCAGTCAACATCCTCCATTTTCCAGATTTCTTTTTTTACAACAAATACAAGGGAATTCCAAGGACTTAGAGAAGGTTGTAAGTGTCCTTGGTCAAGCTGCTCTTGTACTATATCTAATAAGATCTGAATTTTATCACTTGTTAAGGGCTATTGTTCTACCCACACTGGTGTATCAATTTTCCACTGACTAGAAACAGATGAGAGTGCAGGCAGGCCTTCAACAGCAGTCTTCCCTAAAAAGCCGAAGTACTGAATTGTAATCCTAACTGCTGTAAAATCTCTTCCCCATAGATTGATGGGGATTTTTTTCCACTACAAAAGGAGTAAAAACTCTTGTTTCACCTTCAAATATCCATTTCATAGGGGCAGCACTAACTTTAGCTGCTATTGATCTGTCTATGCCAGACACATTGGTGTCTGCTTTAATCTTTGGCCAATGACTGGGCCAAATGGCACCTCTAATATCTGTTTGATCTGCACCTGTGTCTACCAAGCCTTCCAAGGATATGCCATTTACATAGATAGTGAGTATAGGTCAGTCAGCTGTAACAGCTGCAATCTAGAATATTCCTGGATTCTGCTGTTTGGAATCAGAATATGGGCAACTATTACTAGATTGCCTATTAGGAATCTGTATTAATAAATCTGATGCTACTACTTCTCCTAGTTGATAAGTCACACATTGTCTACCTGTATTAGTGACTGGGATATTATTTATACATTCCCTAGTTTCTATGTGAATATATATATATATATATATATATATATATATATATATATATATATATATATATTCTTTAGGAATTGAATCAGGACCATTATCATTGTATATTCACTTAGTTGCTCTCCTACTAGTTTCCACTTATCTGGCTCTAATTTTCTTCCTTAGAGAACCAAGGACATGTATATTTTAATATTTTGAAGAGTTCAATATCTGTTTCCAAATTACAATCAAATCTTGGTTTTTTATCAGCTTAACTATGCTTTATATACACTTCCCTTGGGGTGGGGAAGGCTGTTTTCTAAGCATTTGTCCCATTTCAGTTGAAACACTAGTTTAGCCCTTAACAAAGTTTCATGCTTGTCTTTTTTTGTGCTCACCCTATTTCTGGGTCACAGATGTAGGTCCTTAGTCCATGTTGGGCACCAAAATGTAATGTCCTCGTTTAGCTTTCTCGAGGTCTTGGGACAGCCTCATCTCAGAAGAATAATCACCATAAGAATAGTCAGGGATAAAGTCCAAATTCTTTATTTTCTTCTTCACAATCTGTCTCCTTCATCTGGGGCCTGGGCTAGCTTTCTGAAGGCCCTCTAGAAATGGGTCTTGATTTAAGTGGAGGAGTGCAGGAGAGCCACCAGAATGATTTCTATTTTGAACTCTGTCTCTGTCTGAGTTTATCCCCATTTTATATATTCTATTACAATTACATCATTACAGCATACTGGGTATAAACCAATCATTATATCACTAGGGAGCCATTATTTGTTGTAAGAGTAAATCAATCATACTGAACTAGAGAACTCACATGCTAAACTAGAAAACCATTGTATTATCAATTCCACTGAGTTAACACCTTGTTTCAAATATACTTCTCTAGAGTTCTGGCTCTCTACATCTACATACTGATGTTTTTATGCTTCTTCAATAGATTAGTTTCAAGGGTTTTATTCTTAATCAACAAGTCTTCTTTAAATATATGTGAGGCACTGTCTTAGGTGCTCAGGATACAGAAGCAAATATTAACCAATCCATGCTCTAAAAGAGTTGAAATTTTATTATGTTGAAAGACAACAGATAATACATTAATGAATACCTTAATGTAAATATTAAATAATTAATTTCAAGGTGGTTAGTGAGACAAGACACTAAGAATGCATTGTAATGGAGATGTGAGAGAATAAAGAAAGGCATAATCTAAAACATAGTATTTGAGCTGAATTTTTAAAAATATTTTTTGTTGATTTATTTTAAATTTTCCTTTATATCACCAACTTCTTCCCCAATCCTTTTTCTCTTCTCTTCCAAGAGAGAGACAAATAAGAAACATAATATTATAAAAGGTAAAAAATGAAAATGAAGAGGAAAAAATAAAATTGATTAAGAACAAAATGAAAGTATGAAAATGTATTCAGTATTCTAGATTCATGGGATACTCACTTCTGCATATGTATATTATATCTGCATATGGTATGATATATATGGCATAGCCTTTTTTTTTGAGCCACACTTATTCATCATAATTTTGCAACATTCACTTTCCAAAAGTACCCATTTTTCCCCATTTTCATTGTTAAATTCATTGAATATATTGATATTGTTTTCTAGGCTCTGCTTAATTTATTGTGTATCAGTTCATGTACCTGTTTTCAAGTATCATTATTAATCATAATCATTTTATAGCTCAGTAACATTGTTATGTTCATGTATCAAATTTTGTTATGCATCCTCTAACTGATGGATGTTTTCTTTTTCCCCCCAGTTATTTGATATTGCAAATAGTATTGCTATAAATATATTGTTATATACGAGAGCTTTCTTGGAAGTGTCCTTTATGGAGGAATCAGTGGATTCTCTGTGTCAAAGAGTATGGACATTTTAGTCACTTTATTTACATAGTTCCAAAATAGTTCACGATTGAGCCTGAATCTCAAAGAAAGCAAGAGGTTTTATGTATTGTCAGTGCAAAGAAAAAAAGCAACACAAAATAGCTGGTCCTAGAAAACAAGGAAAATGAATAAATACATAATGAGTGTACAATTGAGATCAAATTCTGAAGGGCTTTAAAATCAAACAAAAAAGGCTTAATTTGCTCTTACATGCAATAGAAAGTCCCCAGGAGTGTAGTGAGTGAGGAAGTGACATCATCTAATTAGAAGTTAAAAAAGATTTCTGGCAGCTGTGTGGAGAATGTTTTGGGATTGGAAGAGAAGATATAAAGAGAATTAGGAAATAGGCAAGAGGTGGTGAGGACTTAAACTGAAATATTGTCTATAGAAATATAGTGAAGGAATCAAATGTGAGAAATATAATGAGGATAGAAATGACAAGATTATCCCACGGAGTAGATATGTAAAGAAAAGTGAGTCAAAGATAATGATATGGCAATAAATCTGGGAACATTTACACTTTAAAGGGGCAAGAGGAACATTTTTAAAAGAAAAGGTTTTTTTTTGGGGGGGGGGGGTTAATACATCTTATATTGAATATGTTGAATTGGAGATACCATTACCTCTTTGGATATTACAAAACTTCCATGACCTGATATCATGTGCAATGTTTGTACTTGTGCCCATTAATCTATTGCTGTTCATTCACTGTGCTATGAATTTTCTTCTTCAGCTTTTTGTATTACTAGAGCAACACAATTACTAGAGTAACACTAGAGCAAACTTTATTCCCTTTATATAATCGTATTACATTGTTTGGCATAATTGAGTTAATATATTTATATTACATTATGCATAATTTCATCATTTGTAATATTTTATAGCTTATTTACACTCATTTAGGGGGAAAAGTGTTAAAAGATAGGATTATTTCAGGCAGAAGCTTGGACTATTTGAAAGCACCACATCATGTCCTATTCAATTCTGAGCCCAACTCATTGTTCAATTGTAGTTTCTATCTAAAGTGTAAATGTATAAGATGTATGAAATTTGATGGAAGATAAAGATATTGGCAAAATAAAGAATCTATTCCAGGTATGGGGGGCAGCTTGTGTAAATTTTTGGAATGGTATGAGTTGTCTATTCTTCTGCATAGCAAAGTTTGGAAAATAATCATTTTTTTAATTCATTTATTTCCCTGCATGGATAATTATACTAAAGTCTTTTGAGTGATTTTGGATAACATTTAATAGATTTTGCAAATTTCCAGAGGTCAGTTCAATCATAATGATGTCATTCACAAATAGAAGATTAGGAAGACTAACCATTGGTTTGAAATACTTCTTCCATTAGACTTGACATCCTGTATGATAGTGACAAATGCCTTCGGGAAAATACTTTCATTTTTTATGTTTTATTTTATATCAATGATTAAATGACCAACAAAGTTTAATATATTTTTGTATATAGTTAGGGGTATATACATATGTGTATGCATATATACATGTGTGAAAAATACTATATGATTTTATAATATACATGACAAACATATTGAGGGAAGGACTTTAATATATTACAAACTCCACTGAATCTTTCTTTTTTATAGTTAGCTAACAATTTTAAATGATGGGATTTGTATGTTCTTCATTGTCCATTCAGTTTTATCATTACAAATATATAGTCTGCTGCAGAATAATGTTTGTGAAAACCTTGTATTTTCATCAAGGATGGTTCCAGTGTTGAAGAACACTGACTCAAGAGTCATTGAACCTGAGCTTAACGTCAATCCAGGGGCATCATTCAATCTTTCTGGGCTTGAGTTTCCTTCAATGTAAAAGGAAGGGGTTACATTAAATGACTTCTGTGTTTTTTTCAGTTCTGAGTCTGTGATTCTATAATCTTAAATCGTTCAAATTAAATGTTTATAATAATGAGAAGATAGAGGTGTAAGGGTTAATATTTTTTGCTGTCTATACAATGTCCTTTTTTTTTTTTTTGATAATCATTATATCTGATTTTTCTAAATCTTTTATGATGAGTTAAACAAATAGTTATTAAGCATCTATTATGTGCAAAGCACTGTATTATAACCTAGAGGTACAAATACACAAAATATAACCTCTTATCTTCCTTTAAAAGAAATATATTGAGCAATATCCTCAAAACTCCCACTTTAAGCAGGTAGCTTTTTATTGTATAGTTGATATAACTTTCTTATTCTTCATACCTTTATTTTTGTTTAACCTATGTACATGGTATTTATTATTTGATTGGCATGGGAGCTTCTTTCACAGATGTAAACACAACTCTTCTCCCCCTTAGTAGATAATCTTTAGGAGTTATTGTGATAGAAATTGTATCTTTTGATGGCTAATCCTTTAATTAATTAATTAATTAATTTTTAATGATACCTTTTTGTTTACAAAACATATGCATGGGTAATTTTTTCAACATTGATCCTTGCAAAACCTTCTGTTCCAAATTTCCCCCTCATTCCCCTCATCCCCTCTCCTAGATAGCAGGTAGTCCAATGCATGTTAAATATGTTAAATATATATGTTAAATCTAATATATGTATACATATTTATATAGTTATCTTGTTGTGCAAGAAAAAATGGATCTACAAAGAAAAATAAAACCTGAAAAGGAAAACAAAAAAGCAAGCAACAATAATAGCAAGAGTGACAATGCTCTGTTGTAGTCCACACTCAGTTCCATAGTCCTCTCTCTGGGTGTAGATCGTTCTCCTCATTACTGAACAATTGGAATTGGTTTGAAACATCTTATTGCTGAAGAGAGCCATGTCCATCAGAATTGATCATTTTATAGTCTTGTTGTTGCCATGTATAATGATCTCCTGGTTCTGCTCATTTCACTTAGCATCAGTTCATGTAAGTCTCTCCAGGCTTCTCTGAAATAATCCTGTTGGTCATTTCTTACAGAACAATAATATTCCATAACATTCATATAACATAATTTATTTAGCTATTCTCCAATTGATGGGCATCCATTCAGTTTCCAGTTTCTAACTACTACAAAAAGGGCTGCCACAAACATTTTTGCACATGTAGGTCCCTTTCCCTGTTTTAAGATCTCTTTGGAATATAAGCTCAATAGTAACACTGCTGGGTCAAAGGGTATGCACAGTTTGATAACTTTTTGAGCATAGTTCCAAATTGCTCTCCAGAATGGTTGGATGCATTCACAGTTCCACCAATAATGTATCAGTGTCCCCATTTTCCCACATCCCCTCCAACATTCATCATTATCTTTTCCTGTCATTTTAGCCAATCTGAGAGGTTTGTAGTGGTATCTCAGAGTTGTCTTAATTTGCAATATGACTAGAAATAGCTTCAATTTCTTCATCTGAGAATTGTCTGTTCATATCCTTTGATCATTTATCAATTGGAGAATGGCTTGATTTTTAATAAAATTTGGGTAATTTCTCTATATATTTTGGAAATGAGGCCTTTATCAGAACTTTGAATGTAAGAATATTTTCTCATTTATTGCTTCCCTTCTAATCTTGTCTGCATTAGTTTTGTTTGAACAAAACCTTTTTAATTTAATATAATCAAAATTATCTTTTTTGTGGTCTATAATGATCTCTAGTTCTTGTTTGGTCAGAAATTCCTTCCTCCTCCTAGATCTGAGAGGTAAACTAACCTATGTTCTTTTAATTTATTTATATCATTCTTTATGCCTAGATCATGTACCTATTTTGACCATATCTTGGTATGCAGTGTTTTGTGTGGGTCAGTCCTAGTTTCTGCCATACTAGTTTCCAATTTTTCCAACAGTTTTTGTCAAATAGTGAATTCTTATCCCAAAAGTTGGGGTCTTTGAGTTTGCCAAACACTAGATTGTTATAGTTAATGACTATTTTGTCCTATGAGCCTAATCTATTTCACTGATCAATTAGTCTATTTCTTAGCCAATACCAAGTGGTTTTGATGACTGCTGTTTTATAATATAATTTTAGATCTGGTACAGCTAGACCACCTTCATTTGATTTTTTTTATTTTCATCCATGCCCTTGAAATTCTTACCTTTTGTTCTTCCAGATGAATATTGTTATTTTTTCTAGGTCAGTAAAATAGTTTCTTAGGTTTTTGATTGGTATAGTGTTAAGAGTTCAAATGTTGGAGTTTGTTCTTCTCAGGGCACAGCCGGTTTAGAGGCTTAGAGCCCTTCGGATGTCTCCAAATCCAAAGGTTCTGTCCTTCAGCCTCTGCCTCTGCTTTCTTCTGCCTCCAACAGAGATGGCTTCTGGTGTAGCTCCACTGAAATCCATCAAAAGTGTTCTCTGCAGCAGAGTCGTTTTCTCTCGAGTCTAGCGCGATCAGCCAGCCAAGAGGAAAAAATGTATTCTGGAATGGCTGTCTCGCCTTATATGTGAATCTTCTGAGAGAATGGGATTATGGGTTTTCTCCCATAGTGCTCTCTGGCCCAAAGAGCTTTAAGGTGTGGACTTTGAGTAAAGGTGGGAACACAAGCCTTGTCTTGATTAGTTCTACTTAGTACCTTGTTTCAGGTTCTGGCCAAAACAACTTCTTGTAAGATTAGATCAACTCTAATTACTTAGCAGTTAGTAAGGATTCCAACAGTATAGCACTAAATAAATAGATTAGTTTAGGTAGTATTATCATCTTGATTATATTTGCTTGACCTAAGAGCACTTGATATTTTTCCAATTGTTTAGATCTGACTTTATTTGTGTGGAGAGTGTTTTGTAGTTTTGCTCATATAGTTCCTGACTTTCCCTTGGCAGATAGATTCCAAAATATTTTATATTATCGCTAGTTATTTTAAATGGAATTTTGTTAGGTTTCTTACAAGGTACTAAGTCAGTGGAATTGATAGAGACAGTTATTATCTAATTTAGCATGGTTCAGTATGATTGATTTGATCTTATAAGGAGATGTTATGGGCCAGAACTTGAAACAAGGTGCTAAGTAAGTGGAATTGAGGAGACAATGGTTAAATCTAGTTTAGTATTGGTTTAATCCTACAACAAATAATGGTTTCCTAGTGATATAAAAATTGGTGTATACTCAGTGTACAGCATATAAGCAAGAAGCTCTCAGAGCCTCAACCAGGATTCATTTGAAGAGATTCAGAAGCCAGAGAAGGCAGCTTAAGCTCTCAGAACCAAGACTACAGAAGGCCTCTAAGAAAAACCAGCCAAGCCCCAAGTGAATGGCTGCATTTGGGGTGATTATACTGAACTGAAATGAAGGCTGCGTCCAGAAGCCCCCCAAGAAACCTGCTCACAAGAGGATTACATTTTTAGAGAAGAATATTACATTTTGGCATCCAAATGTGGGACAGACATAATCTTGATTTCAGTGGAAAAATCTCTGATCCTGATTTCAGTGGAAAAGTTTCTCGACTCTGAAATTAGGGTGAGTACAAAAACAGACAAAGAAACTTTGTTAAAGGGCTAAACTAGTATTTCTGCTAAAATGGGACAGATGTTTAGAAAATAGCCTTCTTTTCCTCTTCAAGGAAACTGTGTAGAGAACATTGTCAGACTTATGAAAAGCCAAGGTTTGATTATAATTTGGGAGCAAATCACTGAACTTTTAGAAATTATACAGTACACATCTCCTTAGTTCTCTATGGGAAAAGAATTGGATCTAGAAGAGTGGAAATTAGTAGGAGAGCAACTATGTCAATTCTGTAATAAAAATGGACCTGACTCAATTTCCAAAGATACACTTTATACATAAAATTTAATACAACTGGCTTTAGGAAATAATAAAACAAGCAGGAGGGGGAGGGTCCAAATAAACTATGTGAAAATGATAAAGAATCAGATAAGAATGAAGTTAAGTACAATTTTAAGTGTGGTGCTTCACAGCAGGAAAAATTAGGTCATTGCCTATCCCCTGACCTACTTCCCTCAATTAACCCTTCATGAGTGGAGGGAGTAGGAGGAGGGGGAGAGGCAGTGACACAATCAGCATGACAACATTACAAAAAGCATTGGTTAAGGCCAAAAAAAGAAGGAGAGGATATATCTAATTTAATATATGCATACCCTGTGATTGAAGAGCTTGACTCTTCAGGTCAAAAAAGGAGAAGATACACTCCTTTTGATTTGGAAAAAAATCAAGGATTTGAAAAAGGGTTGCACTGTTTATGGTGCTACATTGTCTTATGTTAAAATGGTACTAGATAATTTAGCTTATGAAATCCTAACCCCTTGTGATTGGAAATCCATAGCAAGTTTAGAACCTGGACAAAACTTGTTGTGGCTTTTGGAGTATCATTAATTATGTAGGATTCAAGCCCAACACAATAAGCAAACTGGAGTTAATATACAAGTCACCTTTGACCAACTAGCAGGTGAAAGTCAGTATGCAGAGAATTCAGTACAGATTAATTACCCCACAACAGCTTATGAAGAAATTGCTACTGCTGCAACAAAAGCTTAGGGTTCCCTCCCAGGGAAAGATTGGAGGAAAGCCTTCACAAAAATATAGCAAGGTCCCAACGAACCCTTTGTGGATTTTGTGGGATATTTGCAAATAGCTGTCACAAGAACCATGGAGAAAATGCAGCTACAAGAATAATGACCAGACAACTGGCTAAGGAAAATGCCAATGAGGTTTGCAGAAGAATTATATGGGGACTACACAAAGATTCCCTTTTAGAGGAGATCATAAGATGCTGTGCCACAGTGGGCACAACTGCTTATTATACCCAGACTATGATGAACATGGGAAGACAGGGTCCCTCTTGGCAAAGGACTTCTAGAGAAAATCGTCGATGCTTTCAGTGTGGAAAAACAGGACATCTGAGAGCCCATTGTAGGTATGGAGATAAGAGTGAGAAGACAGGCTGAGAGAAGATCTAAAACCCTATGTCCAAAATGCCACAAGGGCTTCCACTGGGCCTCAGAATGTAGATTGACCCACAGAAATGAGAGGTGGGGCCCAGCTCTAAGACCTCAATCAAAAGACAGGTGGGACATGATGGCAGCCGAGGTTACACCTTTAGAAGCTCAATACTCTGAGGTAATCAATCAGCTGAAAAGCAATCACATGGCAGAAAGGGATTATAATTGGAGAGAATACAGGCTTTTTAACCCAATAGAAGGGCAGTGTCTAGTGAGAGCAGCTCCAATATAATGAACAGCTCCAATATAATTGCCACATGATGAAGAGAAATCCTGAAAGTGGTAAATAGAAGGGACTAGATAGTTTAACTGCTTGGGAGAAAAGGGTTTGCTTTTATTTCTACAGATGGAAAAGGAATCAGATGGGTGCCAACAAGACATATTCGCCTTATCCATCAGAGAGAGACAGAAAAAGAGAAAAATCTGGAAGCAAAGGAGAAGTTCTAAGAACAAAATCTAAAGGAATCATTAGATTCCCTGAGATGAAAAATTGTTGATAAAAATTGTTGCAGGACTTGAAAACCATCAGGAATCATTGGATTCCCTAACACAAGATGAGACTATTGCAGGACTTCAAAACTTGTAGGAATGATTGGTTTCCTGGCACATGAACTAATGGACAGTATATTCCTTTTGGACTATTTCTAGGACTTATGGACATGTATAAATCCTATGTTGATTCATGTTATTTGTTACATCACTATTAGCCTGTGTTACTATGTGCTGTGTTACTATGTAATTATGTGTAATACCTCAATGTTGATGGATTTATGTGTAATTGTTTCCATGAGCCCCTTCAGAAACCGCTAATCTGATTTGATTTCCCATTTCCTTTGGTATTTTTATCTCCCTTCCTGAGATGTCAGGGAGGCCGTGACTACCTCCTTTTTGTGGTATTTTCACTCCTTTTTTGAGCAGTCAGGGAAGGCATGATCACCTTCTTTTTTGGGGGTTCTCACCTCCTTGAGAAGTCAGGGAGGTCATGACCACTTATGTTCTAAAAATCAAAAGAAAGTGGGAGATGTTAGGATTCTTACAAGGTACTAAGTCAGTGGAATTGATAGAGACAATAATTATCTAATTTAGCATGGGTTAGTATGATTGATCTGATCCTACAAGGAGATGTTATGGGCCAGAACTTGAAACAAGGTCCTATGTAAGTGGCATTGAGGAGACAGTGGTTAAATCTAGTTTAGCTTGATTTAATCCTACAACAAATAATGGTTTCCTAGTGATAAAATGATTGGTGTATAATCAGTGTACAGAATATAAGCAAGAAGCTCTCAGGGCCAGACACAGAAGCCCACTAGAAGCTCTTGGAGCCTCAGCCAGGATTCATTTGAGGAGATTCAGAAGCCAGAGAAGGCAGCTTAAGCTCTCAGAACCAAGACTACAGAAGGGCTCTAAGAAAAACTAGCTGAGGCCAAAGTGAAGTTGATAAGACTTTGAAGGAGACAATAAAGGATTTGGACTTTAATACCTGGCTGCATTTGGGGTATACTGAACTGAAATGAAGGCTGCTTCCAGAAGCCCCCCAAGAAACCTGCTCCCAGAGAAGATTACATTTTTATTTTTTATTTATTTATTTATTTTTAATAATTTTTTTTTTATTGATAGAACGCATGCCAGGGTAATTTTTTTTACAGCATTATCCCTTGCACTCATTTCTGTTCTGATTTTTCCCCTCCCTCCCTCCACCCCTTCCCCCAGATGGCAAGAGTCCTTTACATGTTGAATGGGTTGCAGTATATCCTAGATACAATATATGTGTGCAGAACCAAACAGTTTTCTTGTTGCACAGGGAGAATTGAATTCAGAAGGTATAAATAACCCGGGAGGAAAAACATAAATGCAAGCAGTTTATATTCATTTCCAGTGTTCTTTCTCTGGGTGTAGCTGCTTCTGTCCATCTTTGATCAATTAAGGCTCTCTTTATCAAAGAGGTCCACTTCCATCAGAATACATCCTCAAACAGTATCATTGTTGAGGTATATAATGATCTCCTGGTTCTGCTCATTTCATTCAGCATCAGTTCATATAAGTCTCGCCAGTCCTCTCTGTATTCATCCTGCTGGTCGTTCCTTACAGAACAATAATATTCCATAACGTTCATATACCACAATTTACTCAACCACTCTCCAAATGATGGACATCCTTTCATTTTCCAGCTTCTAGCCACTACAAACAGGGCTGCCACAAACATTTTGGCACATACAGGTCCCTTTCCTTTCTTTAGTATCTCTTTGGGGTATAAGCCCAATAGAAACACTGCTGGATCAAAGGGTATACACAGCTTGATAACTTTTTGAGCATAGTTCCAAATTGCTCTCCAGAATGGCTGGATGTGTTCACAATTCCACCAACAATGTATCAGTGTCCCTGTTTTCCCACATCCCCTCCAACATTCCGCATTATCTTTCCCTGTCATTCTAGCCAATCTGACAGGTGTGTAGTGGTATCTCAGAGTTGTCTTAATTTGCATTTCTCTGATTAATAATGATTTGGAGCATATTTCATATGTCTATAAATAGTTTCAATTTCTTCATCTGAGAATTGTCTGTTCATATCCTTTGACCATTTATCAATTGGAGAATGGTTTGATTTCTTATAGATTAGGGTCAGTTCTCTATATATTTTGGAAATGAGGCCTTTATCAGAACCTTTGATTGTAAAAATGTTTTCCCAGTTTATTGTTTCCCTTCTAATCTTGTTTGCATTTGTTTTGTTTGTACAAAAACTTTTCAGTTTGATATAATCAAAATTTTCTATGTTGTGGTCAATAGTGATCTCTAGTTCTTCTTTGGTCATAAATTCCTCCCTCTTCCACAGGTCTGACAGGTAAACTATCCTATGCTCTTCCAATTTATTTATCATCTCATTCTTTATGCCTAGATCATGAACCCATTTTGACCTTATCTTGGTGTACGGTGTTAAGTGTGGGTCAATGCCTAGTTTCTGCCATACTGATTTCCAATTTTCCCAGCAATTTTTGTCAAATAATGCATTCTTATCCCAGAAACTGGTGTCTTTGGGTTTGTCAAACACTATGTTATTAAAGTTATTGGCTGTTTTGTCCTTTAAACCTAACTTATTCCATTGATCAACTACTCTATTTCTTAGCCAATACCAGATGGTTTTAGTAACTGCTGCTTTATAATATAATTTTAGATCTGGTACAGCTAGGCCACCTTCATTTGATTTTTTTTTTCATTAATTCCCTTGAAATTCTTGACCTTTTGTTTTTCCATATGAATTTTGTTGTTATTTTTTCTAATTCATCAAAGTAGTTTTTTGGGAGTCTGATTGGTATAGCGCTAAATAAGTAGATTAATTTAGGTAGTATTGTCATCTTTATTATATTTGCTTGCCCAATCCAAGAGCATTTAATATTTTTCCAGTTGGTTAGATCAGACTTAATTTGTGTAGAAAGTGTTTTGTAGTTTTGCTCATAAAGTTTCTGATTTTCCCTTGGCAGATAGATTCCTAAATATTTTATACAATCAGTAGTTACTTTAAATGGAATTTCTTTTTGTATCTCTAACTGTTGGGTTTTGTTAGTAATATATAAGAATGCTGATGACTTATGTGGGTTTATTTTATATCCTGCAACTTTGCTGAAGGTGTAGATTATTTCTAATAACTTTTTGGTAGAATCTCTGGGGTTTTCTAAGTATACCATCATATCATCAGCAAAGAGTGATAATTTGGTTTCCTCATTGCCTATTCTTATTCCTTTAATCTCTTTCTCAACTCTTATTGCCAAAGCTAGCATTTCTAATACAATATTAAATAGTAACGGTGATAGTGGGCAATCTTGTTTTACTCCTGATCTTATTGGGAATGGTTGCAGTTTGTCCCCGTTACATATAATGCTTACTGCTGGTTTTTAAATAGATGCTACTGATTATTTTAAGGAAAAGTCCATTTATTCCTATACTCTCAAGAGGTTTTAATAGGAATGGATGCTGGATTTTATCAAATGCTTTTTCTGCATCTATTGAGATGATCATATGATTTTTGTTAATTTGATTATTAATATGGCCAATTATATTGATAGTTTTCCTAATATTGAACCAGCCCTGCATTCCTGGCATAAATCCTACTTGATCATGATGTATTATCCTGGGGATGATTTTCTGTAGTCTTTTTGCTAATATCTTATTTAAGATTTTAGCATCAATATTCATTAGGGAGATTGCTCTATAATTTTCTTTCTCTGTTTTCAACCTATCTGGTTTAGGTATCAGTACCATGTCTGTGTCATAAAAGGAGTTTGGTAGGACTCCTTCATTCCCTATTTTTTCAAATAGTTTATAAAGCATTGGGGCTAATTGTTCTTTGAATGTTTGGTAGAATTCACATGTAAATCCATCTGGTCCCAGAGATTTTTTTTTAGGGAGTTGCTTAATAGCTTGTTCTATTTCTTTTTCTGAAATGGGACTATTTAAGCAATTTACTTCCTCCTCTGATAATCTGGGAAGCCTATATTTTTGGAAGTAGTCATCCATTTCACTTAGGTTATCAAATTTATTGGCATAAAGTTGGGCAAAGTAACCCCTTATTATTTCTTTAATTTCCTCTTCATCAGTGGTAAGTTCTCCTTTTTCATTTTTAAGACTGCCAATTTGATTTCCCTCTTTCCTTTTTCTAATCAGATTTACCAAAGGTTTATCAATTTTATTGGTTTTTTCATAAAACCAACTCTTAGTTTTATTTATTAGTTCAATAGTTTTTTTACTTTCTATATTATTAATTTCTTCTTTTAATTTTAGAATTTCAAGTTTAGTAATTGATTGGGGGTTTTTAATTTGGTCTTTTTCTAACTTTTTAAGTTCCAGGCCCAATTCATTGATCTTCTCTTTTTCTATTTTATTCAAGTAAGCCTCTAAGGATATAAAATTTCCCCTTATTACTGCTAAAGATTACATTTTTAGAGAAGAATATTACAGAATTTCTCTTTGTATCTCTTGATGTTGGATTTTATTAGTGATGTATAAAAATGCTGATGATTTATGTGGATTTATTTTGTAATCTGCATCTTGGCTAAAGTTGTAGATTATTTCCAATAACTTTTTAGTAGAATCTCTGGGGTTCTCTAAGTTTACTTAGATATACTAAGTATATCATCTGCAAAGAGTGATAATTTGGTTTCCTCATTACCTACTCTAATTTCTTTAATCTATTTTTCATCTCTTATTGCCGAAACAAGCATTTGTAATACAATATTCAGTAGTAATGGTGAAAGTGGGCAACCTTGTTTTACTCCTGATTTTACTGGGAATGGTTCCAGTTTATCACCATTACATACGATGCTTAATGATGGTTTTCAATAGATGCTACTATTTTAAGGAAAAGTCCGTTTATTCCTATACTCTCTAATGTTTTTAGTAGGAATGCATGTTGGATTTTATCAAATATTTTCTCTGCATCTATTGAGATGATCATATGGTTTTTGTTAATTTAGTTATTGATATAATCAATTATGTTAATAGTTTTCCTAATATTGAATCAGCCCTGCATTCCTGGTATAAATCTTACTTGGTCATGGTGTATTTTCCTAGCAATGATTTTCTGTAATCTCTTTACTAATATTTTATTTGAGATTTTTGCATCAATATTCACTAAGGAGATTACTTTATAATTTTCTTTCTCTGTTTCAACCTACTTGGTTTAGGTATCAGTACTATGACTGTTTCATAAAAGGAATTTTGTAGGAGTACTTCATTCCCTTTTTAAAAACCATTCCAAATGGCTTATATAATATTGGAGTTAATTGTTCTTTAAATGTTTGGTGGAATTCACATGTAAATCCATTGGTCCTGGGGATTTTTTCTTAGGGAGTTGATTAATAGCTTGTTCTATTTCTTTTTCTGAAATAGGATTATTTCAGCAATTTACTTCCTCCTCTGTTAATCTGGGCAATATTTTTGTAGGTATTCCTCCATTTCACTTAGGTTATCAAATTCATTGGCATAAAGTTGGGCAAAATAACTCCTAATTTTTGCTCTAATTTCCTCTTCATTGGTGGAAAGTTCTCCCTTTTCATTTTTAAGACTGACAATTTGATTTTTCTCTTTCCTTTTTCTAATCAAATTTACAAAAGGTTCATCTATTTTGTTGGTTTTTTTTTCCATAAAATCAACTCTAAGTTTTATTTATTAATTCAATAGTTTTTTTTTTTTTATTTTTAACTTTATTAATCTCTCCTTTTATTTTTAGAATTTCAAGTTTGATTGGGGATTTTTAATTTGTTCTTTTTCTAGCTTTTTTATTTGCAAGTCCAATTTACTGATATTCCCTTTATTTTATGCAAGTAAGCATCTAGATATATAAAAATTCCCCTTATTATCTCTTTGGCTGCATCCCATAAATTTTGATATGTTGTCTCATCATTGTCATTCTCTTGGATGAAATTATTAATTATGTCTATGATTTGCTGTTTGACCCAGTTATTCTTTAGGATGAGATTATTTAGTTTCCAATTACTTTTTGGTCTATTTTCCCCTGGCTTTTTATTGAACATAATTTTTATTGCATCATGGTCTGAAAAGGATGCATTTACTATTTCTGCCTTTTTGCATTTTATTTTGAGGTCTTTATGTCCTAATATATGGTCAATTTTTGTATAGGTTCCATGAACTGCTGAGAAGAAAGAGTACTCCTTTCTGTCTCCATTTGGTTTTCTCCAAAGATCTAGCATACTTAACTTTTCTAGTGTTCTATTTATTTCTTTAGCTTCTTTCTTACTTATTTTGTGGTGTGATTTATCTAGTTCTAAGAGAGCAAGGTTAAGAATCTTCCCTCTATTTTAGTTTTGTTGTCTATTTCTTCTTGCACCTGTCTTAACTTCTCCTTTAGGAATTTCCATGCTGTAGCACTTGGGGTGTGTGTGTGTGTGTGTGTGTGTGTGTGTGTGTGTGTGTATTTACTATTGATATTGCTTCATTATCTATGGTACCTTTTAGCAAGATATTGTTTCCTTCTTTATGTCTTTTAATTAGATCAATTTTTGCTTTTGCTTGATCTGAGATCAGGGAGGCTATCCCTGCTTTTTTTACTTCACCTGAAGCATAATAGAGTTTGTTCCAACTTTTTACCTTTACCCTGAATGTACTGCTCTGCTTTAATTGTGTTTCTTCGAAACAACATATTGTAGGATTCCAGCTTTTAATCCAGTCTTCTATCTGCTTTTGTTTTATGGGAGAGTTCACCACTTTCACATTTATGGTTAAAAAGTACCAATTCTGTATTTCCTACCATCTTATTATCCCCAGATTATACTTTTCTCTTTCATTTTCCTTTTTCTCTCCTCCTTAGTATTTCACTTATTGTGTCGGACTGTCCATGCATACTATTCTAGACTGCCAGGGCCATATATACCAGTCTTGGTGATATTCCCGATTACACACAAAGATGAGCTGATTTTGAGGTGCAAAACAGCCTTTCTTATTTAGTAATCTCAGCAGGGGTTAGCAGGAAGGAAAAACAAGAGCAAAGCATAGCCTGCATCTCTCTGAATTTATTTATACTTATTCTCCTTTGGGATTATCCCATGCCTAGCCAATTTAGTACTGCTTAGGTAAATTCTCCAGAAGGGAGACACTTAGAGTTAGTGCTGCATCTTAGGTAGAGATCTAGCAAGAGGGCATACCCCTTGCTATCCCAAGGAACCTATTAGCAGTTCCTTTAACACCTACTAAACACAAACTCCTGCCTCTGAAGCCAATCCCCTTTTTACCTCCTGGGCCTGCACTACCAGCTGACATGGCATACATGGCAATTCTCAGAGAGAGAGAGAAACCCCCAATAACTTATCAGCTCCACTTGCCTCAAGCATCCTCCTTTCTTTAGAGTTCCTCCCCCTTTCTTATGCCTTTCCCTACTATTTCTATTTTCCTTCTATTTAGCCTCTCCCTTTCCTTTTCACTCTTCCTCTCCCACTTTTCAGTAAGCCAAATATGTCTAATATTTTCTCTTTGAGCAAAATCTGATGACAGTAAAATTCACATAATGTTCATTTCCCTCCCTTCTTTCCCTCAAATATAATAGGTTTTCTTTGCCTCTTCCTGAGATGTAATTTCCCTCATTTTACCTCCACTTTTCACTTTTTCTGGTACTATTCTCTTTCCACCTCTAGTTCCTTTTTTATATTATAACAGTAAAATCAAATTATACATGCACTCTCTATGTTTACCCGTAACAAAAACACAGTTCTCAGTTTTTACCTTTTTATGCTTCTCTTGATTCCTATATTTGGAGGTCAGTTTTTTTTGCTTAGCTCTGGTCTTTTCATCAGAAATAAATGGAATTCACCTGTTTCATTGAATGTTCATCTTCTTCCCTGGAAGAAAATGCTCAGTTTAATAGGGTAGTTTATTCTTGGCTGCATTTCAGGTTCCTTTGCCTTTTGGAATCCTCAGGTTCCAGGGCCTGCCTTCCTTTAAGATGGAAGCTGCTAGATCCTGGGTTAGCCTTATTGTGCCTTGTTGGTATTTGAATTTTTTTTTTTTTTTAATGCTTGCTTATGATATTTTCTCCTTGGTCCATTAGTTCTGAAATTTATCCACAATATTCCTTGGAGTTTTAATCTAATTACTAGAAAGAAAGAATATTAAATATAACATCCAAATATACTTGAATAGCAATAGAATTGGGTTGATTATGTCAGAAGATTGAAGGATAATTTGATGGACCTTGTAAATATGGAATCTGTGCCTAGAAAATATTTTTAAATCTATAGTACAATCTAATACAGAGAACTTCTGGAAGGATATGGACAAAAGTAACCAAGAATAATGAAGAATTAATGGCTGAAATCTGCATTATTGAAAGGAATTTCCTTATCTTTGAGATCACATATTCTCCGATGTTACCAAAGTCCCCTTTTATATGCTGCATAAATAGGATAGAGTCTTTGGCTTCTAAAATTTTCTCTATAGAGAAAATTTCCTTTGAATCAAAGGTAAAAAATAACCAATATTTTCACTTTTTTTGCTTAATTGTTTGAGCCATTTGTATTCTAGTCCAAGTGAATCTAGGTTTCTGTGCTAGTACATCTTGAATTTTTGTGGAGGTTTCTTATACTTTCATTATCATGCAGGAGTTTATAGGGAAAAAAAAGTTCAAAGAAAGGAATTATATTTTTAAAATCCCATCCCCAGAGAGATTTATATCAGTGTTATTTTCTCTTATTTTGAGTATTCTTTCCATGAGAACAAATTTCAACACATATTCTCTCTCTAGTTAGCCTAGGGGTGTGTGTGTGTGTGTGTGTGTGTGTGTGTGTGTGTGTGTGTGTAATAGATCTAGAGAGATATATAGATGTATATACACATACACATATTTGTATATATTTATTTAATCCTGAACTGTTCTTATTCATGAATCCACAAAGGATCTCATATAGATGCTAGAATCTTCTTTCTAGGATGGAATAGCTACATTTCATAGACACTCTTGCAATATTTTGGATACTCTGTTATATCTCACTTTCACTACAAGATCAGCTCATATTTTCTTCCAACCAAATATTACCTATATAGCATGTCTTTATTTCTTGAAAAGGAAATCATCTTTAGAAATATGTTTAAGTCTAATCAAACCCAATATGTACCTCAAATGAGTTATCATTTAAGTAGTAGTAGGTTACTACAACTTGGATTCTTTGTAGTCTCTACTGCCCTAAGATTTTCAACCTTAGGGAATTACCTGAAGAAAAAAGTTAAAAGTGTTAAAAAAAAAAATATGGCTGAAGGCTTGAGATATTTGAATATACTGCACAGTTTTCCAAATGCAGCCCAATCCTCTCTTCCTGTGAGTCCCTGCCTCACAAAATATACATATGTATATGTGTGTGTGTGTGTGTGTGTGTGTGTGTGTGTGTGTGTGTTGGCAGGCTGGGTTTCCAACTGCGTATCTTATCCTAAACAATAGACATTTTCTATTCATCAAGTTTTTCATACTTGGATGTTTATGTTTATTTCTTTTATATATAAAATTACATGTAAGAGGTCTATAACCTCATGTTCTAGTTCTTGAGGCATCAACATAAGTCATTTGGAACAAGAGGAATTTATTTTATACTCTTCTATAGGGAAATCTGATACTCTTCTATAGGGCATCTCTCATAATTCTGCATAAGAAATTCTCTATGATAATTTTATGAACAATATACTATTAATACAACAGAAAGTTATAAAGAATATTAATTGCCATCCCATTTATCAAGAAATCATATATAATATTAACATGTATAACACTTCTTATTAAAGGAAAGTCTTTAAGGCTATATTTTGCTCTACTGAGTCAAAAATCATTTTTTTTTAGACATTCAGCAAATAATAAACAACAGCCTCATGGGTTCTATAAATTTACTGGTATGCTAGCAAATATTTAACAGCAAACTTTCTGGCAAAAATAGCATACACATAGCACACTTTTAAGTTAAATCTGCATTATTAACATCACTTTTTAAAAGTGTAAACAGTCTTGATTTTTAGTTTTTGCTGCTTTTGAAAGTATAAATATTCCCGTTGAACATTTAACCATCAGTTTTTATGAGCTGGTTCAAACTAGCTTTATCACATTGTTCTATCTACAAGCTGTTATCCCAGGCTTTTCTTCCTTATCTTAGTCAAAATTCTTTGAAAAGCCATCTAATCTTGTGATCCCCACTCCTTTTCTTATCACTGTCTTCTAAATACTCTTTAATCTGCATTCTGAAACACATGATCTCTAAAATGCTCTATTCAAAGTCACCTGGTGCCCAAACTAGTAGGCTTTTCTCAGCCCTTATCCTTTCTGGCTTTTGTGCAACACTTGAAACTGTTGAACAATAATCCTTTCCTCCACCACCAATTCTCTCATCCTGCCCCCATCCAAGATGCTCTGAAATGTTCTCTGGGTTTTCATGACATTGTACTCTCTTTTTTCTTCTGTGTTCTATTCTCTATGACTTCTTGGTATCCTTTGATCATTATCTATAAAGTCCATGTAACTCTGGATGTAGCCGAAATCTCCATGCTGGGCACTCCTTTTTTATCTCTTTTTTACTCTCAGAGGCTTCATCTGCCCACAGAGTTTTAATTATCTCTGTGCTGATAACTCCCAGATCTCTATTTCCAGCTCTCATCTCCTTTTTTGAGTCCTATTTTTTAAATCTCCAAGTGCCTACTGGACATTTTGAAATGGATAACTCATATATATCTTTAATTCAGTATATCCCAATCTAATTATTTATTCCCCAAACTCATCACTCTTCTAAATTTACCTATTACCCACCCTTTAATCTTTGTGTCAATTTCAACTTTTCACTATCTTTCTGATATTATCTTCCTCCAAAAACTCTCCCCTTTTCCAAATTTCCATCTTACAATCAAAGATACCATGAACCTTTAAGTCATCAAGGTTATTTTCTCCTTTTTATTATTTCCAGGTTTGCAACTTCATTTTTTCGGTATTCCTCACTCTCACTTACCCCACATATTTAGTCTCCAAATATTGTTTCTACCTCCTTGTATCTTTTCTTTTTTATATTCTCACTGCCTCCAATCCTAGTTAAGCTTTCATCTCTCCTAAATCAAGTTTTTTACCACTCTAAGCCATGCTTTACACAGCTGCCAAATTGATTTTCCTTAAGTGCAAACCTGACCATACAATTCCTCTATATAATGCCAAAGATGCCATAAATATGTGGGATAAAATATAAATTCTTCTCTTTTGGCATTTAAGACCTCAACCTGGCCCTAATCTACTTTCCTTTCTTATATATTCTGTGTATACACCCCCTTTATATACACTGTGATCTAGTCAAATTGACTTTATTAGTATTTCTCATGCTGGGTATTCTATCTGCCATTTCTGTGCCTTTCCACTGACTTTCCTTGTATCTGGAACATATTCCCTCCTCACTTCTGTGTCAGAATCCCTAGTTTCCTTTGTAGGAAAGTGCCACTTTCTATAGTCTTTCCTTTTCCAATCTCCAGCGGCTAGCCCTTTATATCATTAACTTCAAAATCTATTTTGTATGCATCTATATATTTAGATATTATCTGCTCCAGTTAGATTATAAACTCCTTATGAGAACAGGAACTAGTTTTTCTTGTGTTTTTATATCCTTAGGATATAGCTTATGGCCTAAGATATGGTGAGAATTTAATAGTTTCTTGTTAATTAATCAGATGATTAATTTATTCAGTCATATGACTATGAACATATACCCTAATGCAGAAAATCATTTGTGAAAGTTTGCATGTTTCTTCCTGTATTATATAGATTTTATACTTATGAGAAAGAATGTATACTTATTAAAAATTTTATTCCCCTATATTAGATCACTTTAAATTATCTTTTGTGCTTCTAAATTCACATACAATTTCCCCCATTAAAAAAAAAAAAAGACATTTCATTTTGTAACATGATCCTCATGGTTTTAAAAATCATCTCATCTCAGATCTGTCTCAAATTGGTCTTTCTAGTTATTATTTCTAATTTTGTTTTCTAAATTTCATTTTCTATTTCTTATTCCCCCTTCTTTACCACCACCCGCAGCTCAACTAAGATTGAAAAGTTCAAGTGAAGTATTTCTTCTTCATTTAGTTATATATTATTATAACAGTATGGTTAAATCTGTTTCATTATGCATCAATTTTTTGACTTCTTAAATTTTTTTGTTTATGAAACTTACACTGACTGATTCTGATAGCAAGCTTTCTACTGTCTTGACTTTCACTGATTTTTATTGTTTTATGAAGCATCACAGCCCATAATTCTTAATCACTGTTCTCTGAAATGTTTAATAAATGAGTTTGCTTTCTAAACTAATGTTGCCCTCACTCTCTGTTTCCTCCATAAACTCTTTACTTTGTTTCATTTACTTACTTAATGAAATCAAATGTTTCCTTGACTTTTTTCTTGTGGGAAGGGCTATTCATTGGTCAGAATTTTTCAGGAAATTCTGTTAAATATTTTTGTATTTTTTCCCATTTAATTTTTGTAATGTTAGCTGCTTGTTTGAATTGACTGGATTGAAGCTGTTGCAATAATAGGTTCTCTTTTTATTTTTGTTTTTTCTGCTATTTGATGTAGTTTTTTTTAACCTTTGTGCTCCAACTAATTGATGATTTTAATCACATACACCTGATGTCAAAATCTCTATAATTTCTTAAAGCTGAATCATTTATTTGAATTAATAATTCATAAATACTCAACTTGAAAAAAAATCATGCATTTGTATTACTCTAGCTTTGAAGTCCAATTTTAAATCAGGTATGTTTTGGTAACTCCTGCTTCCAGGTAAAAGCTTTCTTGTTTTTCTTTTGTGTTCTTAAATATATTTTTATGGGTAAATAGTAGTTCCAGATTAACTCCTCTTTTGGTTGGATTATCTGTTTTCTGGATCATAAAGCTGTCTCTGCATAACCCAGAAACCTCTTTAAAGATACATATTTGGCACTATTTGTTACTCAACAGATGTTTGGATAGTTAGAATCTCCAGAGAGTACTATAACTTGTGGTTTCAGTTACATCAACTTAATCCAGGAAATTTTTGGTTTTGTTCTTCTCTGACTCTAGGAGAAAGTCTGTGAAAGAAATTTTTTTAGTCTCTTCTCCTCCCTTTCTTTTACTTCCTCCCCTCTCCTCTTCTCTCTTTCTTTTCTATCATTCCTTGAATTGTTTTCCAAGTTTCCAAATTTTCCAAGTTGAAATATACTTTAATTAATTAATAGATACTATTGATTAATTTCTTTATACTTGTTTCTGTCATCTAGTATGATCTCAACTACTTTTTATTTTTATGCTAATAAGCAATTCATATCTATGATTTCTGTCTTACATTTTAATGTATACTTTTAAATGAATGAATACTTTTAATACATTTAAAAGGAATGATTTAGCCTTATGCTGAAACTTGATGTTAAAATATTTTCATAGTCATCCTTCCATTTAGAAATCCAGAAATATGTGGAGGTTGATAAAATACAAGCTACTGTCAGGTGAAGAGGATATAAGAAGAATAGAAGAGGATGTATTATGTATAACGTAGCATGTGATGACTGCGTATTTAAAATCAGCTGGAGTCAGAAATTCAGGTTTAAGGGGAAAATCTTCAATCTTTATTCTTTTTGAGGTGAAGGAGGATTGCAATAGTAATATGGGTAGCTGTGACAGGAAGCCAGCCAGCAGAGGTGAAGGGGGATTGCAGGTGAAAGGGGGGATCAGAGGTGAAGTGGGGTCGCGATAGCAATGCAAGCAGCTGTGTCAAGAAACCAGTCAGCAGTCTCTATTTCCACTTCCCTTTCCACTCCCCTGCCTCCACCCACCAAAATCGTAATTTCCTATACAACATATCAGGACTTGCACAAAGAGTGGGCGGGGCCATTCTTTCTCCAAGCATATATATTAATAGAGTATGGTCCAACTACTATTTAGCCTCACGTGCTTGGGACCTCAGTGCATCAACTCAAGCCTCAGCCCATCGCAGTAGCATGTGAAGAGAGATGCATTCATGGATTACATGGTCATAGAGATTTAAAGCTGGAAAGGGATCTTAGTGTTCATCAATTCGAAATACCCTCTTTTTACAGTGGAGAAATCTAGAGAACAGTTAAGTTATTTACCAAAGGTCACACAGCTAACTTTAGAAGGAAGGAATGAAGTAAGGAAGCAAGGGAGGAAGGGAAATTAAGTATTTATTATGTGCTAAACACTGTGTTTATAATAATAATAACTAGCATTTATATAGCATTTTAAGATTTGCAAAGCTCTGTACACTGGATCCACTCAACCTGTGAATTAGGTACTATTATTATTTTCATGTTATAGATGAGGAAATTGAAATTGGAGAGATTAAGTATCTTGCCTGGTGTTAAGCTGCTAGTAAATATCTAAGGGATGATTTGAAATCAGATCCTGACTCCAAGTCCAATTGGCTCTTGCCCACTGTGCCATTTAGCTGTCTCGCTAGAGAAAAACATGAGGGTTAAAATGCGAGTAAAAAGAAACACAGTCCGAAAATAGAACAGAAAGGGGAGAAGGGTGGGGGAAAGTTTGAGAAGTAGTCCAGGGGAAGAGTTAGTTTATGTTAAAAACTTAGCCAGTTTTTGAAAAAGCAGGATAAAGCATGGCTGGTGTGGGTGCTTCTTCAAAGCTTCAGACTGAGGTCTTTCTGACTTCATCCAGGGCTTTACTATGTTGGCTGGATGTGGGACCTTAAGGCAAATATCTTAAATCTTGGTGGATTTCAGTTTTCTCATTTGTTAACTGAGTGGTTGAGTAAATCAACTTCAAGATATTGTCTAATTCTAAATCTATGGTCCCATGATCCTGTTTTGTTTGGTGGGAAGGAAGCACCCAATGCTAAAAGCTAAGGTGGTTTGATGTGTAGAGATAAGAAACACCTGGGTCTTGAACAATTAGTTGCTTAAAAACTTGCCTCAAGTGTGCAGGTGCTGCATTTTACACAACAACATAATAAATTAAAATATAATTTGTGACATCGGTTCCAGTCATTCCAGTTAATATTTTGTATCCTACTTTTAGATCAAAATTTAACATCTATTTAACAAGTTCAAACAGTTTTAAACATTTTTCTAGTGGGGAGACTCTTACTGTAATCCAAACAAACTACAGAAAGCATTACCATAATCTAGGAATCTAGAATTCTTCTCTGCTGATAAGTAATTTGTCTTCTGGCTTAATCAATGTTGAAAAATCTCATGGGTGATGATGGCGACAGAATATTTTGAGGTGTTGTTTTTTTTTTTTTAAACAAGGGTTATTTGGTGCTGAAGCATTAATAATAGAGAAGGAGCTTTTAAATTGTTAGTGTCCGTGATTTATTCATAAATTCATTCTTTATAGGTAAAATGTAACTTTCTCTCTCTTCATCTTTTTTTCCCCCTTTTCTAGCTATCCCACCATGTTATCCTTTTTCTTAATAGATCATATTAAAAAATATTAACTCAGTGAAGTTTATGTGATAAACCCAACCTTTGGTAGAAGATCATTCTTATCACCATTAACAGTAAGAGTTTTATAAAATAAAATAAAACGTTTTGGGTACAACTAATTCTAAGTATAAGAATAACATAGTTTCTGTCATGCCATTAGGAACATAGGATAGAAATCTAGACGAGACCTTTAATGCTCTTATTTACAGGTGAAGAAACTGAGACCTAATATTTCACATTAGGTATTTAATAACAGACAGAATCTGAACTCATAACCAGTCTTCCTCCAAATTATGTTATATGAAAATATTGAGCATCTGATAAGGACAATTCAAGCCCTGGTATGAATTGATTTTTTTGTGAGTTGGTGAAGAGAAAGAGATTTAAAAATTTGTGTAATGAGGCAATGGTGGGGAAAGTAGATTCTATCAGTCAAGTTTTGAGATATTTATGAATAAATATTGGCTTCCTATGTCTAACATTTACAATCTTAATTCATTATATGTGTATTGAATTTTAATAATTATTTATTTTTTATCACATTTGTTTCTTAATATATTTTTTCACTTTCCTTAAGCCATTCCATGTAACAAATAAAAAAAAAAGAAACAAAAGAAAATCAGTTCATCTAAACTAACCACTATATTGACCTTATATGACAGCAGATACAACATTTTACAAATATAGTACCCCACCTAATATTGAAAAGCTTTTGTATGAGCAATATTCATGCAACAAGAGAAGAAAGGAAATTATTAATTGGGGGGAAATCTTTGCATCAAATGTCTCTGATGAATTATAGAGAGGATTAACAGTTTCATTAAAAAATATATATAACAACAGTAATTAATTTTTAAGTAATAATTCTTCGCTAGAATTCACTTTCCTTAAGCCATTCCATGTAACAAATAAAAAAAAAAGGAAACAAAAGAAAATCAGTTCATCTAAACTAACCACTATATTGACCTTATATGACAGCAGATACAACATTTTACAAATGTAGTACCCCACCTAATATTGAAAAGCTTTTGTATGAGCAATATTCATGCAACAAGAGAAGAAAGGAAATTATTAATTGGGAGGAAATCTTTGCATCAAATGTCTCTGATGAATTATAGAGAGGATTAACAGTTCATTAAAATATATATATAACAACAGTAATTAATTTTTAAGTAATAATTCTTAGCTAGAATTATTTGTAAATAAAATAGAATTACTCCCACCCAGAATGACTTGCCAAGATAGTCATGATTGAATAAGAATTATGAATGGATACTGCAAAAAAAATTATATATATATGTATATGTATATATATATATATATATATATATATATATATATATTATATATATATATATATATATATATATATATACATATATATATAGTATAAGTAGGCAGTTTTTAATGGAATTAAAGAGAAAAAAATTGTCAACACAATACCTGGCATTATCAACAGCCTTCATGATTTGTATTTCTAGTATTGCATAAATTGATACTGTCTTCAAATGTGGAATCACTAAGCCATTCAGAAGACATTTTGATAATGAGAAAATTATTTATGCATTCAGCAAACTGTCAGTGAAGGTAGTTTGAATTGGATAGATTATTCAATTGCGATACTTTCAAGACTGCAAATTATTTTGGACATGAAATGATTTTTAAAATAAATATAGGAAATTTAGATTGATATGCACACGATCCATTATTTGGGGAGAGGATAGAACAAATCATTGTTCCTGTTTTCTACATGTGGCAACAACCTCTCTGAAAGACAATTCTGAGGCTTTCTTCACTCAGGCAGTTCTCATTTTAACAGAGATCAGTGCCACAATCCATAGATGGTATTTATAATGACATCAAATGCCTCTATATCTCACCTTTCCCCTTGTCTATTTCCTAGTCCTATGCTGTGCTTTTTAGATCACTTTCATGTCTCCATTACACTTACTAATTGTGTCTGTTTTTGTAATGATTCCCTGTTGTCTTATGAAATACTTTGACAAGTTTAAGGTAAAAAAAGGATTTGTTGTACCTACTTTGGGAATGTGTAAAAGTTAAAGTGACCCTTTGAAGAGTGAACAGACATAAAATAATCTGTCAGTCACATTTCAAATTTTACATATTAGAATAATAAGACAGATTGTCTCATGTAGCAAAATAATACAGTGTTTATCAAAAACAATAAACTCAATTTTACCTGCCCTTGTATGGCTGTGGTTAGAGCCATAAAACCACAAATCACAAAAGACGTTACCACAGAAACTAAACAAAGTCTGGGTCTTATGGTGTGTTGTAGTTACATCCCAGTTATAAAGATTAACAGATGGTAGTTTCAAGTAGCATTTAAACTTCAGTTATCATCCTGATTTCCTATGTTCTAAACCAGAGGTGCCAAATCCATGGCTCATAATAGACCTGAGTATGGCCACACTAGATTAAAATTGATTGAGAAATATTTAACAAATTAAATAAAAATACAATAAAACATAGATAATGCTGCATTTTAAAACTAAGTCAGTATGTAGCCCATAGGAATCCTTATGTACTGATGAGGGTCAGTCACTATTTCTATCTGAATTTGATACCACTAGTCTAAATTAATCAGTCCATAGGCTTAATTTCATAATGTCACATGTTTGCTTTATGACCCTTCTTTCACAGATGCCTTCTTAAACATTACATGTTGTGTATGGATTAAATATTTATTTGTGTGTGTGTGTATGTGTGTGTGTCCGTCTCCACACACACACACACACACACACACACACTCTTACACACATACCCCAAACATTTTTATTTTAAGTGTCAATATGCAATAGAATTCCAATAGTTGGGAGTGTAGGTTTTTGAGGCATTTTACTCAATAGATTTGATAGCTTTATTGTCAGTTCCAGTAACAATGACAACTCTAGTTTTCATGCTGAAATTTCAGGTTCCTGTTGATTGTTGCTTGAATGTCCAGCAACTAAGAATTTCAAATGTAGAAATTATACATTTTGTGCACTTAATTTTATGTCATTGACCCAGTCTCTTAGAAAGCAAAGTCTTTCTCAATTTGCCAGTGGCTAAAAATTTCCCCCCACTCTATACACACCCAAACCCAAAGAGCTGGCAGCTTCCACATATATAGTGCTTTAAAATTTGCAAAGTCCTTTATAAATATTATATCATTTGATCTTCATAACAACCCTGGGAGTAATTGATGCTATTAATAATCCTATGTTATGGTTGAAGAAGCAGGCAGGGGTTAGTGACTTATATAGGTTCAAATAGCTAATATGTTCTGGGGCCACTTTTGAATTTGGGTATTCCTTACTCCAGGTCTGGTGTCACTCATTATGCCACCTATTTTTCTTAAAACAGTTTCACCCTTATTCCAAATTCATTACCTTTTTGAAAATTATGACATGATATCTTCTCTCCATAGGAGAATAAATGTTCTGGGATATTAGGAGGCATAATCACAATAACTGGTATGCATATAACAGTACAATAACATGGAATAGTGGAAATAGGGCTGGGTCTCAGAATCAGGAAGTTTAACTCTTTATGATATATATTGTGTCTGTGTGATGTTTGGCAGATTCCTTAATATTTTAATGTTCCTAGATAACTTCCTATAGCTATAAGTGGCAGAGTAGAAGGTGACCTGCTTTGATAGATGGAGATTTGTCATAGAGAACTCCATTTATCAATGACTAGATTACAGGAACAATCCAAAAAAGAAGATATTGTATGTCTATGTATGTGTCTAAAGGCAGCTAGGTGGCACAGTGAATAAAGCACCAAGCCAGGGGAGAGGAAGACCTGAGTTCAAATTCAGCCTTGGACACTTATTAGGCAAGTCATTTAACAGTCAGTTTGCCTCAGTTTTCTTATCTGTAAAATAAGCTGGAGAAGGAAATACAAAAACATTCCAGTATCTTTGCCAAGAAAACTCCAAATGGGATCACAAGGAATCAGACATGACTAAAACAAGTGAAATTACTTTATTTCATTTTAGCCCCAAAACCCATCTTGTGAAGTAGGCAATAATAGATTATTTCAATCATTTTAAAAATAAGGAAACTGAATCAGAGAAATTAGGTGACTTTGGTAAAATCACATTACTATATATTAGAGGAAGTGACACTATAGAAGAATGACAGATATCTCTTTAATTTATATATGTTGCTTGTTTGACTTTTTTATATTTCTAAATATAGTATATGTCCACTTTCAAGAATAGCTTGTTTTACCTATTTTGCATCCTCCTTTATCTTTTTATCCATGTAGGTCTGCAGCACCAGGACAAGGGCAAGGAGTCTCCTTGGTTCTGAAGCACACAATGGAAACAAAATAAAGCTGGATTGGAATCCCAGAACAACTGGCATGGAACTGTCCTCAGTGTTTTCTTGTTTCTGCATGAGGACAAGATACATATACATGGAAGGAGAAGATGAAAAGTCAGCCATTTTTATATTGTTTTGAAGTCTTTTTTTTTTGAGAAGGTTCAATGGGACCTAGAACAGTGAAAAAAAATCTTTTTGTTTGATTCTTCCCCTGAGTCTGTGCAAGTCTCCTCCTCTTTGATCTTTTCAACAGCATGGTTTATTTTCATTTAATTTTTAATGTTTTGTTTTGTTGTTGTTGTTGTTATTTTAAACAAACCATCTTGTTTGTCAGGAAAAGCCAAACCACAATGGCAATGTTCATCCTTTCAGAAATACAATTTTGTAGCTCTCTGTGCATCTATTTTTGTAGAAATACAGAAGTATGGTCTTGCATTGATGGGCTATTTTAGAGGGATGTATTTTTTTTTAATTGTAAAAATTGTTAAGTTCTGTTTAAAGAACTTGCTCTCAGAGAAGCACTGGCAACAATGTATAAAAATGCTTACTTGTAGATATCTGCAATGTGATGTGTGTCTATGTTTTTACAGGTTACCTCAAGTGTTTGATATTTTCAGTAGTACTATTGCCAAACAAATCTGGTATGGTTTTCACATGACAGTGCTTTGAAATGTTGAAACTTTCAACCCTTGCCCTACCTTGTACAGCTATTAGGGGCATATAAGGCTTCAGAGAAAAGTTCTTTAATGCTCATGGTAGAACAGAAAATGAATTATTTCTTTGGTACCATTTGAAGAGTTTTCCTATAGTATTGTAATTGTATTCCCAACTAGTCCAGCCCGCATCACTGTATCAAAATTCGTATGGGCCCACAAGAGAACTGGTAATCCATTAGTTCCAATGAATCAGCTCCATTGTTTCAAATTAGCTGTTCTTGTTAACATAAATTCCCATTGTGTTAAGTGGATTTCTTTTTCCTGGTAAGAGATCTAGAGAGGGGATATGCAAGTTTTGTAAGCAAGGTGTTCTACAAATCACAAAGCTATAAGCTTAGTGGTTATTTCATGAGAGTATTCTAAAATCCATGTTGTCTTTTTTTTTCTCCCTCAGATATCTGAGGGAGGTATCTCCCTCCCAGATATCTGAAACCAAGAGATAGCTTGGTGTGTAGATGGAAACCTTGCCTTAGAATCCCACAAATCTGGGTTCAAGTCCTATATTTCATACATACTGGTTCTGGACCCCTGGGTAAATCCCTTAACCCTTCATTGCTCCAAAGAGTTTTCTAAAACTCTTACGTTTTGAAGAGAATGTGCTAACTTGCATTTGTAGAGAGATTGTCTTCACTTTGTAGTCCCTATGTCAGTGCAACCATAGGCCCAGTTCCTCTCCATGCCACCTAAAGAGAGTACATATACTCTGTAATATTTCCAGCATAAGTTTTGTAGTTCTTGAAGTACATTCTTTTCTTTCTTAAGTGAATAGGAAAACCTGTGGTTATGATCTGAAGCAAGGAAAAGTTTGATTTGGGTTTTTAATCAGGATCATTTAGAAAAGTTAATAAACTGAAAATTTGAAGATTCTGAAAGGTAAAGCACAGATCAAATCAGATGAAACTTTACTTTTATGCTATTGACTTGTATAGAACATGGACTGGCATTGAGAATCAACCAACAGAATGATGTCTTCAATATTTGCAAAAGAAAAATAGGCATTAATATTCCTATTTTTTTTCAATGGCTAAAATATAAGACTTGTTTACTTTTTTGGTGACTCAGAGATGAGCAAAGTTCAAAAATTAGCTCCAAGAATTTCTAAGTTTTGTTTGCTGAGATGATTTCTCATTTTCCTCTCTTTTATGAAATTCAAAGTACAATAAATTATCACTATAAAGCTTGAAGTATATATTTCTCTGTGTGTGTATCTATCTATCGATAAATAAATCTTAGTTTGTTAAAAATGCCATAAACTTAGCTAGGCTGGGTTTTCATAGCTGATTTTCAGATCTATGGTTATATGCAACTCTTCTTTTTATCTTACAACCTGTATATTCTTTCCAATGTATTGTTTGGATTCTAGACCTTTACCTTATCTCCTTCCCTTTTTCCCTATGTCTCTGTTTCATGATTTCCTTTCTAACTGGACACAATTTTCACACAATATGCTCTAAATTGCCTTCATTTCTTTTTGGGATGTAGTCCAAAGTTAGGGTATCTTCCATATATGGATATTAGATGTTAATTTTAATAACTAGATATTGCTTTAATTTTTACAAAGTGCTGTACATATGTTATTTCCATTATTGTGCTCATTTTACATATAAGGAAACTGAAGCAGAGGTTAAGTGATGCTAGTACATGAAATGTAATTTGAACTCTCTCCAAGTTCAGTGCTTAACTTACTCAGCCACTGAGCTATCTCCCACTCAGTAGGATATGGGCTTGCCCTTTAGGAAATTATAGCCTGGTTAATGGTGTTGATTCTGTTATTCAGAATGATAGGTGGAAACTATGTTCTGAAGAAACTACATCATAACCATTTACACTTATCCTTATATGCTTTAACATCATTTCTACTCAGCAGTGGAAAAGTCAAAGATTTATACTAGAGCCTTGATCACAATATATTACTACTTAATCATTGGATTATCAATTTGGGAAAGCAAGTTATAAAAGAGTGTTCCTGAATGCCCCTTTTCTAATTCTATCAAAAAATACAGACTTTATTCTATAGCTAAGGCAAGAAGTCCTAGATTCAAGTATTGTGTCTGATACCTACTTGTTGTGTTACTCTGGACAAATCATTTACTCTAACCATGTTCTGGGCCACTCTCTAAAGCTATAGGTTGCAGAAAAAGTGCCAGCCACATTAGTAGAAGGAAGTTTCTCATCATGGGAATCACAAGTCAATCCTTATTTCCTGGTTATTTTCTATAAGTCAAACTTTCAGAACTTGAATTTCCATTCATTCAGGTGAGGTAAAAAATTAAAAACCAATGCATGCTCTGGTTTCTTAAATATACAAATTCATAAAGAAATGAGGTGGATGATTCTATAGTCTATATATATTCTGTATTTCATGGAATTTATTTGTATTCATTACGGACTCCAACGTTCTGCCTCAAGTAGCTAATGCAATTAATTGACTTAGCATATCAAGATTTGGGATTTTTTTCTCCCTTGTGCTTTAGATTTTCTTGGCAGCAGAGTTAAAAATCATTGCATTTGAAATTGGCCATTAATTTACTTATCTACAAACTTAAAGAAAGGTGGTAAGATCTGGTAGGAAAAAAAAAATCTCCATATGAGGGGAGGGAGGAGAAATACTTTATAAATAATCTCAGTCAGTGATTTACTCAAGTTTAGGAAAGAAGAAACTATTAGAAGCAGATGTATACAATGTGTCTGTTATTAAAGATGGAAAGAGTTTACTATTACCATTCCAGTTACAAAGGAGTATTGATGGCAGTTAAAAATACTATGATCAACTTTTCAGGCAGAGAGGAGAAGGCAAATCCTTTTAAAAGTATTACTGAAAGTACCTTACCAGTTTTAGTATATAGTACAAGCAAATACTCAACCCTTTTATTCAATAGGGCAAGAGATAGTCACTCTTTATGAAAGGATAAATAATTCTTATATGTTACTTACATTGGTGTCAGTCATTATCTTTAGAGAAAAGTAATTTTCATTCTGTCATAAAATAACCTTAAAACACTCTTAGACCCATGATGAAAACACTTGTCTTTGAAGATATTATTTATATGAGATTACCATTCACATAACAGTTGAAATTTAAGATTCTTTTGATAGGCTTTTTCTCTAATCCTTTCTGAGAATTAATTGTACCAAAGGCACTCTCTTCACTATTAATATTTATCAGAAGGCATAGACATTATTTTATGTCTTTTATCTTCCATAATAATAAGATTTTAATCTTTATTTTTTTTTTTAGTTTTGTCTAAAAGTGTCAAAAACTACATCTACTAGTTTTCTTCTTATACCTGTCAGTGCAATTGATATGCCCCAATAATTCAATATGGCTTCTTGCTTCTTCCTTGCTTGCATCAGTCCTAGATCATTAAGTATAATGTGCCAATGTAACAGCACATGGGACACAAATGAAGGGGACTGAAGACTATTTAATAGCAAACATTATTCTTTCAAAAAAAAATCAGGAAAGATATATTTCATGAATGATCTCTCTTTTAGAAGGAAAATTCACTTAATTTTATAAAACAAAATCAATATCAAAACTTTTCTTTGCCCTCTTAATAGAGTATATTTCTTTATGTAATGGGTTAGGGCAATAATCACTAATTACTAATTTATATGGATTTTGATTTCTGAAAATAATTAGAATCTTGAAAAAAAGCTAATTCACAACTGAAAATCCACACATACAATTTTAAAAAACTACAACACAGAATTAGATTTTCCTTTTTATTCTTAAGGGAAAATGTTCTCTGGATTCTTTTTAGTTCTTAACTATTCGAGTAGGAAAACCAAAATTGGAAAAAGGAATTGCTACCTAACAGTGCAAATGCTATAATTTATATTATATCGCTTTGGGAAACTGCAAGCTAATATAGAAAACATATTTACCAATATTGGTAGGCAAAGTAAATCCAAGTTAGGTCTACAAACAGTTTTTGTACTAGTTGAAGTCTGCATTTCTAGGATGGAAGATTTACACTTCTCAGCAGCACTAAATATCTACGAAATCACACTAACAAGACTTTTGGTCTCTAGAGTTGGATTACAAATGATGGTATTTTCTCCAACAACAACAACAAAAAAAACACCTCCATATTTCCCTTGCTCCTACAAATTCTGATCATCCCTCAATGAAACTGCCATTGGTATATGTAAATGATATGAAATGAAGAACTTTGTATTTAAAAAGTGTCATTGTTTAATAAGTAATTTAATGTGAATTTTTAATGATTATATTTTAATGTAACATTTTGTTTTGTTCTGTATTTCTTGACAATTAGCTATTGAGCTCTTGTTTTCTTCATATTCAACAAAAAAACTCATAAATATCTTTATAAGTTGCAGTGTCTTGTTCTTTCTTTTTCTTTTCTTTTTTTTTTTTTTTTTGATAAGATTAATTCCAGAACCAATTCAGTAAAGGAGCACTTAGTCTTTACATTAGAAATACTAGTGAAGTTCAGTTATATAAATCACATATGGGATATTGTAATTAAAGTTATTCCATGAGAGTTCTTCCAAAGTTATCAGCTGATTCCTTGGGAGGTATTTTTATGTTAGTTAAATCCAATGTTCATTGTGGCCATAGAAATCCATCCCAAAGTATCACTCTTTCTTTTCTGTAATTTACTGACACAAAAGAAGACACTAGAAATATAAAGGAGTGAACTGAAATCCTGGGGAATCTGGTTTCAAATAATAGCATGTCAAAGGAACTCGATGAAATTGAAAACCAAAGCCCTGATTTTACAGATAAAAGATACTGAGGCCCAAAGAAGGTAAAAGACTTGTCTAAGTTCACAAGAATTGCAGAACTCAGACTCTTTACATGGAGATACGCAACTCCTCACAGTGTCAATATTTAATCAGGTAAATCTGTATGTTGAAAAAATTAAAGTTTAGTTAGTTTAGATAAACTTAGACATACTGATATTTTTGATAAAAGGTTGTCATAATTCTCTTTTTATTATGCTAATGTAAAATTTCAATTATGTTTCCATCCATCATTAATCATAGAATCATTCTTTTATAGCCAAAAGGAATTTTAGAAGTAAGTTCATTTCATTTTACAGATGAGAAAATTTTAGGCTAGGGGGATTAAGTGGTAAATTTAACAAATGTCATAGAGGGTACAGTCAAAATTCAGACAATAAATTTGAGTTCTTTTCATCATACTGTCAGCATTTCAAAAGTGTGAATATTTTAGACAAATGGAGAATGGTCACAAAAGAGAGGAGAGAAAACTTTGTTGCTTTTATGTTCAGTTACTTCATTAAAGAAAACTTGATTTCATTTCTCTTTCAAATGATCTTTAAGGGATGTTTCAGAATCCAAAGGGTTACAGTGTATTTATGCTAGACAGGCACTAAGTAGGGTGGAGACCAAGACATCTGTTGAGAATTCTTCATAGCTGAAGTGTGTTTTCTCTGGGGACAACCAACTACTATTTAATTGTTTTGCTTCCTTTTTTGGGAATGTATGCCCATTCTGCAATGTTCCAAATTTCCAAACATCTCTTTTGACCTTCTCATAAACAATTGATAAAATTGTTAAGAAAGTTGTAAAGCTTTGCACTTTTACCCAAACTGAATTAGTACATCTGCTATGAGTTAACCAGTAGAGAGGAAAAAATAAATTTTTAAGAAAAGCAAAGAAAACATTTTGATCCACTTAATGTGTAAAGCAGATATCCATGCCTTGGAATTTTGCTAATCAATACATCTCAGTTAGCATGAACTAGTAAAATACAAATATTTGATTTTCCATACCAAGTTTGGCTATGGCTGAATGAAGGGCTCTGGCATTGATCTTTCTCTTTACACTTATATAAGAAAAAGACTATTTGTAGAGAGCCAAATATAGCAACAGAAGATTTTGTATCTTGCCAAAAAAATAAAAAAATCTGTTCCCCTTTAAGCATGACATTCTATCCTTTTCTTATGGATCAAGCTAAAAGGAAAATACAACTTTAAAATGACTCTACTCCTTCTGTTGGAAGCTCCCTAATCTTTTTCAAATGGCCCATCTGTAGTTTTGTGGGTTATTTGTTATAAAAAGGAATATGGCAACATTCAGTTCTGTCATTTCCTTCATCAGAAATCACGATCAAATTTCATACTGTGGACAGCAATAAAGTGAATCACTTTTAAATGAATTAGGTGCTCCCTCCCAAATCATTATTATCACCACCTACCTCCACCACCACACCACCACCACCACCAACAGCAATAACAGTAGCAATAAAAACTACAAACTGGTCATATTTTGTTTTGAATAACTACTATTAATTGATTGATTATATCAATTTGAACTTTGGTTCTGATTTCTTTACAGAGTACTTTCCTGGACTTGAAACTCCCAGCATGCTTTAAGGTCATTAAGGAATGACTTCTGCTGTGTACATGATGTGATGTGAAGCATACTGAAGTATACTGAAAACAATTTTTTAAATTTTTTTATTATAACTTTTTATTGACAGAACATATCCTGGGTAATTTTTTTATAATATTATCCCTTGCACTCACTTCTGTTCCGATTTTTTCCCTTCCCTCCCTCCCCCCCATCTCCCTTCCCTAGATGGCAAGCAGTCTTATACATGTTAAATATGTTACAATATATCCTAGATACAATATATGTGTGCAGAACTGAACAGTTCTCTTGTTGCACAGGGAGAATTGGATTCAGAAAGTAAAAATAACCCGGGAAGAAAAACAAAAATGCAAATAGTTTACACTCATTTCCCAGTTTTCCTTCTCTGGGTATAGCTGCTTCTGTCCATCATTGATCAATTGAAACTGAGTTAGATCTTCTCTTTTTCGAATATATCCACTTCCATCAGAATACATCCTCATACAGTATCGTTGTTGAAGTATATAATGATCTCCTGGTTCTGCTCATTTCATTTAGCATCAGTTCATGCAAGTCTCTGCAAGCCTCTTTGTATTGAAAACAATTTTGTATACTCACCAAGCAAAGAGATTTCCAATGTGACAGCTTTATAAGACATCTCAATGTGGGATTTTAAAACAAACACCAGGTTATTTGGAAATATTTGATGTATGTATGTATATATGTATGTAAATATGTAAAATAGCTGTGGAGTGTATTCTCTTATTAATGAGTGGAATATTTTGGTAGCAGTGTGGTTATTTTTTTTCATCTTTGCTGGTCATTTTTATTTTTCCTCTTTCCTCTCTCCCTTCTTCTCAAGCACCAGATACATAATGCTTCCCCTTTAGTCCTTTCCCGTTTGACAAAACTTTTCCAAAAGAATCATTTTACTAGATTCCCACTGGAAAAGGTGGGTGGTGCCTGGAAGGAATTTTTCTGAGTTATAAGATGTTGTAAAGACAGTCTGAACTTCAGGGAACTTGCTTGGACTTGTACTAAAACCAGGCTTCTGCATAACCCGGATGCTTTGGAGGCCAGATTCCATTAAAGCTTGTCATTAGAATGGGAAGGAAAGTCTTATTAGAAATGGGCCTTAAACAGTGATGACCCCCCAACTAGCAAGGAATAATCTTCCTAGAATTGTTTTTATCTTGTATCATAAAATCAGGAAATTCATCCTGTCTTGAAAATCAGTATATGTTCCTGAAGCTAGGGTCAAAGAAAAATGAAAGAAGATCTGAGATAATATGATAAGAGCTCTAACAAAAACCAGACACCTGATATTAGGTCTAAGCAATTCAATCTAATTTTACTATTCTCTGAATTTTATTTTCCTAAAGTGTTCTGGAGTTGAAGGTTGGGAGGGGAAATTTTAATGAATCATAGATTGGAAAGTTGAAAGGCTCTTTTAAATCTATCTTGTCAAACTCATACTAAAAAGAAATATTCATTAATCATGTATGACAAGTGGGTATCCAGCTTCTGTTTGAAGATGTCCAGATCAAATCAGATCACATCTTTTAAGTGCTTGGCACATAGTAGATGCTACATAAACACTTATTCCCTTCTTCTTTCCTTCTCTTCCAGTGAATGGAGCCTACTACCTCTCAAGGTAGTTTATTCCATTTTTAGACAGTTCTTATTGAAAGGAATTTTATTTCCTGACATCAAGTCACATAGTTTTCTCTGGCAGTTTGTACCCACTGCTCCTGTTTCTATTCAAATGCTCCAAATAGAGGAAATCTAATTTTTCTCCCTCATGACAGCCTTTCAAATACTGGAAGAGAGCTATAGTTCCCCACTTCAATCTTCTCTGTAACCTCTCTTCTCTACATTAACTATCCTTGGTTCCTTTTTCTGGTACTGCACTATGGAAGTCAGCCCTGTGATCTAGTCGCATTTTAGTTATTAACTTTATCTACTTCTCTATCTCTTCTGTTAAAAAGGGGGAGCAATAATAACTGCCTTGTTAAATTCATAGACAAAATTATTAATGTTTGAATAGATGTAAGTGCTTTGGGAAAAGCTTTAAATCTTATGGTTGTATAAATTATTTTTTATGTCTGAAGATAATTTCCATATAAACATACACAGATACATATACACACACACACTTGATCTCAAATTAAAAAAAGAAGGGTGGGAAACCATGGAGATATCTAAAAAAAGAAGAATTGTCTCTGGAAATTGAGGGCTTTGACAGACCAAAAAGCATGCATGAGCCAAAGTTACGATTTTCCCAGTTTATGCTATCATCTACTTTGTGTTGCCATGACATTGCACTTTTAAAAGGGAATTTTTCAGCTATGATTTACAGTATTTTAAGGTATTTAAAATTCCAAATCTGTTTTTGGTAGATGATTCTAGTAAATCATCCATCTGGACATAACTCAGCAACCTAGATAGAAGTGAAGACAATAAGCATTCATTTAGTTCCTACCAAGTACCAAGGCACTATTCTAAAGGCTGGGAATACAAGGAAAGGCAAAAACAGTTTCTGCCTTCAATGAGCTTGCAATTTAATGAGGAGGAGGCAATATACTTTTATGCAAAGATATATACTAGATAAATTGGAAATAATTTACAGGGAGAAGATACTACCATTAAGCAAGATCAACAAGGATTTTTGCAGATGGTAGGATTTAAATAGTAAGATTTAGAGAAAGGCTGCAAAATCAGGAGGAAGAGATGAAGAAACTGAATTTTGGGCATTGGACATTACCAACTCCCTAAGAAAACATCTCGAGGGCCAGATGGATTCACAAGTGAATTCTACTTGTAGAACATGTAAAGAACAATTACTTCCAATATTATTTATCTATTTGGAAAAATAGGTAAAGAAGTAATTCCTTTTATGACACAAATTGGGTACTAATACTAAACTAGGAAGAGCCAAAACAGAGAAAGAAAATTAGGGACCAATCTCCGTAATGAAAATCAATGCAAAAAATTTAAATAAAATATTAGCAAAGTGATTACAGCTACATATTAGCAGGATAATACACTATGGCCAAGTGGGATTTATAAGTGGTTATCAGGAAAACTACTACCATAAGTGACCTTAAGGTAAAAATAACAAAGTAACAATAACAAAACTAACAGAAATCATATAATAATCTCAATAGGTGCAGAAAAAGCTTTTGATAAAAAAATAACACTCATTCCTATTAAAAACCCTAGAAAGTATAGGGATAAAGGGAGATTTCCTTAAAATAATAAGCAATATCTATCTTAAACTAATAGCAAGCATTATTCATAATGGGGAGAAGGTGGATACATTTCCAATAAGATCAGGGGTGAAACAAGGATGCCCATTTTCATCACTATTTTTCAACATTGTACTAAAAATGGTGACTTTAGCAATAAGAAAAGAAAAAGAAATTGAAGGAATTAGAATAGATGATGAGGAAATAAAACTATCACTCTTTGCAGTAGAGAATCCTAGAAAATCATCCAAAAACCTTCTGGAAATTATTTCAGTATGGAATAAAATAGCTTTTGTAAAGTTGTAGGATATAAAATAAACTCACACAATTCATCAATATTTCTATATATTACTGACATCTCATCAGGAAGAGATAGAAAGAGTAATTCCATTTAAAATAATTGTAGACAAAATATGTGGGGGCCTACCTGCCAAGATAAATTCAAAAACTATATGAGCACAATTACAAAACACAAAGTCACACAAAGTCAGACTAAACAAATTTTTTGGGAAAAAAATCTTTGCAGCCAGTATTTCTGATAAAGATCTCATTATATGAAAAATGGTGACTTCCGGTTAAGATGGCGGAATGGAGGCACATAGCTGTGTAAGCCCCGCGCTTTCTCTCACTATCCATTTCATTACAAGCCTCTGAATTAATGCTTGACTGAAAAAAAAACCCACAAATAGTTACCAAGAGAAGCCATCCTTGAGATTCGGCAAGAAAGGTCTGTCTTTACTGGAGGGCTGGGATGGTTTTAGATCAGGCGCAGGCGGCGGGCAGCGGCAGTGAGAGCACGGGAGCAGACTGGAGAGGGGGTGGGGAGTGATCGCAGCCATCTCTGAGGGGAGAGCTTTGCTACAGGATTAGATACTTTACTCTGGCAGCAAGTCAGCAGCCCAGCAGAGAAGCTAAAAACACCGGGGGTGAAGAATACAACCCCAAACAGCTGGAGTCTCTCAGGACCTGGCCGCCCCCCTTCCCTTCCCCCCCCCCACAGTGACTCAGCACGCTCTGGGATCTCAGAGCGCAGGCGCACACAGTCCTGCTAGTGCCTCACTGCTGCCCCCCGCAGTCTGTAGAGGAAGCTCGGTAACAACACCCAGCCCCTCCCCCAAAGAAAGACTCCAGTTTTTTCTGTTTTTCTTTGCTAGCTTGTCTTTGATTATTAGACAGAATGAGCAAGAAACTGAAGAGGACTTTAACCCTTGACAGCTTCTATACAGATAGAGAGCAGACTCAAAATCCTGAGGAGACTAAAAACAGACAGTCCCCAGGTGAATCCCCAAAGGAGGAGATCATCTGTTCCTCAGCACAGATGAACCTCATAGAAGTAATTAAAAAGGCTCTCACAAGGGAGCTAGAAGAAAAATGGGAAAAGGAGAGGGAGGCTTGGCAAAAGGAGAGGGAAGCTTGGGAAAAGGAGAGGGAGGCTTGGCAAAAGAGCCTGGAGAAGTCAGTTAAAGAGAGAGTGGATAAAGAAGTAAAATCCTTGAAAAATAGGATTGGTGAACTGGAAAACAAAATTGGCGAAATGGAAAAAAATTCCACAGAACAAAAGAACTCAATGGGACAATTAGAAAAAGATTTTAAAAAAGTGAGTGAAGAAAATACTTCACTGAAAATCAGAATTGAACAATTGGAATTGAATGACTTGAGGAGACAAGAAGAATCAGTCAAGCAAATCCAAAAAAATCAAACAATGGAAAAGAATGTGAAATACCTTCTGGGGAAGACAACAGACCTGGAAAACAGATCCAGGAGAGACAATCTGAGAATCATTGGACTTCCAGAAAAACATGATGAAAAAAAGAGCCTGGACACTATTTTCCAGGAAATTATCAAAGAGAACTGCCCAGAAGTCATAGGAACAGAGGAAAAAATAAACATTGAAAGGATTCATCGATCACCCACTGAAAGGGATCCTAAAATCAAAACACCAAGGAATATAGTGGCCAAATGCCAGAACCCTCAGATGAAGGAAAAAATATTGCAAGCGGCAAGAAAAACCCAATTCAAGTATCAAGGAGCCACAATAAGGATCACCCAGGATCTGGCAGCATCCACATTAAAAGATCGAAGGGCCTGGAATATGATATTCCGAAAGGCTAAGGAACTTGGTATGCAACCAAAAATAACTTACCCAGCGAGAATGAGCATCTTTTTCCAGGGAAGAAGATGGTCATTCAACGAAGTAAGCGAATTTCATCTATTTCTGATGAAAAAGCCAGAACTTAACAAAAAGTTTGATCTACAAATATAGAACTCAAGAGAAATCTAAAAAGGTAAAGATTAATCTTGGGAACTATATTTCGACTATATAGATGTATAAAGAATACATGTATACCTTGTTCTAGAAATTGATGTGGAAAGGACATTGTACCAGAAAAAGGGTAAAGTGGGGGTAGTACATCTCATGAAGAGGCATAGGAAACCTATTATATCTGAGAGAAAGAATGGAGGGGGATGAATATAGTGGGTATCTTACTGCCTTCAGAATTGGCTTTAAGTGAAAAATCTTAAGACATATTCAATCTATGGTGAAACTTCTCCCACCTAATTGAAAAGTGAGAAGGGAAAAGTGAAAAGGGAAGGAATAAGCTAAGCGGAAGGGAATACGGGAACTGGGAGGGAAAGGGCTAAGATAGGGGGAGGAACTCTAAGGCGGGGGGAGGGATACTAAAAAGGGAGAGCTGGGAGAAGCAAGTGGTGCTCACAAGCTTAATACTGGGAAGGGGGGAAAGGGGAAAGAAGGGAAAAAAGCATAAACCGGGGTTAACAAGATGGCAAGTAATACAGAATTGGTCATTCTAACCATAAATGTGAATGGGGTAAACTCCCCCATAAAGAGGAAGCGGTTAGCAGAATGGATTAAAAGCCAGAATCCTACAATATGTTGTTTACAGGAAACACACCTGAAGCGGGGAGATACATGCAGGTTAAAGGTAAAAGGTTGGAGCAAAATCTACTATGCTTCAGGTTAAGTAAAAAAAAAGCAGGGGTAGCCATCCTGATCTCAGATCAAGCTAAGGCAAAAATTTATCTAATTAAAAGAGATAAGGAAGGACACTATATCTTGCTAAAGGGTAGCATGGATAATGAAGCACTATCTATATTAAACATATATGCACCAAGTGGTGTAGCATCTAAATTCTTAAAAGAGAAATTAAGAGAGCTGCAAGAAGAAATAGACAGTAAAACTATAATAGTGGGAGATCTTAACCTTGCACTCTCAGAATTAGATAAATCAAACCACAAAATAAATAAGAAAGAAGTCAAAGAGGTAAATAGAATACTAGAAAAGTTAGATATGATAGATCTCTGGAGAAAATGTAATGAAGACAGAAAGGAATACACTTTCTTTTCAGCAGTTCATGGAACCTATACAAAAATTGACCATATCTTAGGACATAAAAACCTCAAACTCAAATGCAGTAAGGCAGAAATAGTAAATGCATCCTTTTCAGAGCACGATGCAATGAAAATTACATTCAACAAAAAACCAGGGGGAAGTAGACCAAAAAATAATTGGAAACTAAATAATCTCATACTAAAGAATGATTGGGTGAAACAGCAAATTATAGACATAATTAATAACTTCATCCAAGAAAATGATAATAATGAGACATCATACCAAAATGTATGGGATGCAGCCAAAGCGGTAATAAGGGGAAATCTCATATCTCTAGAGGCTTATTTGTATAAAATAGAGAAAGAGAAGGTCAATGAATTGGGCTTGCAACTAAAAATGCTAGAAAAGGAACAAATTAAAAACCCCCAGTCAAATACTAAACTTGAAATTCTAAAAATAAAAAGGAGAGATCAATAAAATTGAAAGTAAAAAAAAAAACTATTTAATTAATTAATAAAACTAAGAGTTGGTTCTATGAAAAAACCAACAAAATAGACAAACCCTTAATAAATCTGATTAAAAAAAGGAAAGAGGAAAATCAAATTGTTAGTCTTAAAAATGAAAAGGGAGAACTCGCCACCAATGAAGAGGAAATAAGAGCAATAATTAGGAGTTACTTTGCCCAACTTTATGCCAATAAATTTGACAACTTAAATGAAATAGAAAAATACCTCCAAAAATATAGCTTGCCCAAACTAACAGAGGAAGAAGTAAATATCCTAAACAGTTCCATCTCAGAAAAAGAAATAGAACAAACTATCAACCAACTCCCTAAGAAAAAATCCCCAGGACCAGATGGATTTACATGTGAATTCTACCAAACATTTAAGGAACAATTAACTCCAATGCTAAATAAAACTATTTGAAAAAATAGGGATTGAAGGAGTCCTACCAAACTCCTTTTATGACACAGACATGGTACTGATACCTAAACCAGGTAGGCTGAAAACAGAGAAAGAAAATTATAGACCAATCTCCCTAATGAATATTGATGCTAAAATCTTAAATAAAATCTTAGCAAAAAGATTACAGAAAATCATCCCCAGGATAATACACTATGACCAAGTAGGATTTATACCAGGAATGCAGGGCTGGTTCACTATTAGGAAAACTATCAGCATAATTGACTATATCAATAACCAAACAAACAAAAACCATATGATCATCTCAATAGATGCAGAAAAAGCATTTGATAAAATCCAACATCCATTCCTAATAAAAACACTTGAGAGCATAGGAATAAATGGACTTTTCCTTAAAATAGTCAGGAGCATATATTTAAAACCATCAGTAAGCATCATATGCAATGGGGAAAAACTGGAACCTTTCCCAGTAAGATCTGGAGTGAAGCAAGGTTGCCCACTATCATGATTATTATTTAATATCGTATTAGAAACACTAGCCTCGGCAATAAGAGTCGAGAAAGATATTAAAGGAATTAGAGTAGGCAATGAGGAAACCAAACTATCACTCTTTGCAGATGATATGATGGTATGCCTAGAGAACCCCAGAGATTCTACTAAAAAGCTGTTAGAAATAATTCATAATTTTAGCAAAGTAGCTGGCTACAAAATAAATCCCCATAAATCCTCAGCATTTCTATACATCACCAACAAAACCCAACAGCAAGAGATACAAAGAGAAATTCCATTCAGAATAACTGTTGATAGCATAAAATATTTGGGAATCTATCTACCAAAGGAAAGTCAGGAATTATATGAGCAAAACTAAAAAAAAAGTCTCCACACAAATAAAGTCAGACTTAAATAATTGGAAAAATATTAAGTGCTCTTGGATCGGCCGAGCGAACATAATAAAGATGACAATACTCCCTAAACTAATCTATTTATTTAGTGCTATACCAATCAGACTTCCAAGAAAATATTTTAATGATCTAGAAAAAATAACAACAAAATTCATATGGAACAATAAAAAGTCAAGAATCTCAAGGGAATTAATGAAAAAAAAAATCAAATGAAGGTGGCCTAGCTGTACCTGATCTAAAATTATATTATAAAGCAGCAGTCACCAAAACCATTTGGTATTGGCTAAGAAATAGATTAGTGGATCAGTGGAAAAGGCTAGGTTCATAAGACAGAATAGTCAACTATAGCAATCTAGTGTTTGACAAACCCAAAGACCCTAACTTCTGGGAAAAGAATTCAATATTTAATAAAAAACTGCTGGGATAATTGGAAATTAGTATGGCAGAAATTAGGCATGGACCCACACTTATTACCATATACCAAGATAAGATCAAAATGGGTCCATGACCTAGGCATAAAGAACGAGATTATAAATAAATTAGAGGAACACAGAATAGTTTATCTCTCAGACTTGTGGAGGAGAAAGAAATTTGTGACCAAAGATGAACTAGAGACCATTACTGATCACAAAATAGAAAATTTTGATTACATTAAATTAAAAAGCCTATGTACAAACAAAACTAATGCAAACAAGATTAGAAGGGAAGCAACAAACTGGGAAAACATCTTCACAGTTAAAGGTTCTGATAAAGGCCGCATTTCCAAAATATAGAGAGAACTGACTCAAATTTATAAGAAATCAAGCCATTCTCCAATTGATAAATGGTCAAAGGATATGAACAGATAATTTTCAGAGGATGAAATTGAAACTATTACCACTCATATGAAAGAGTGTTCCAAATCATTATTGATCAGAGAAATGCAAATTAAGACAACTCTGAGATACCACTACACACCTGTCAGATTGGCTAAGATGACAGGAAAAAATAATGATGAATGTTGGAGGGGATGCGGGAAAACTGGGACACTAATGCATTGTTGGTGGAGTTGTGAACGAATCCAACCATCCTGGAGAGCAGTCTGGAATTATGCCCAAAAAATTATCAAATTATACATACCCTTTGATCCAGCAGTGTTTCTATTGGGCTTATATTCCAAAGAAATACTAAAGAAGGGAAAGGGACCTGTATGTGCCAAAATGTTTGTAGCAGCCCTATTTGTAGTGGCTAGAAACTGGAAAATGAATGGATGCCCATCAATTGGAGAATGGCTGGGTAAATTGTGGTATATGAATGTTATGGAATATTATTGTTCTGTAAGAAATGACCAGCAGGATGAATACAGAGAGGACTGGTGACACTTACTTGAACTGATGCTAAGTGAAATGAGCAGAACCAGGAGATCATTATACACTTCGACAACGACATTGTATGAGGACATATTTTGATGGAAGTGGATTTCTTTGACAAAGAGACCTAACTGAGTTTCAGTTGATAAATGGCGGACAAAAGCAGCTACACCCAAAGAAAGAACACTGGGAAACGAATGTGATCTATCTGCATTTTTGTTTTTCTTCCTGGGTTATTTACACCTTCTGAATCCAATTCTCCCTATGCAACAAGAGAACTGTTCGGTTCTGCAAACATATATTGTATGTAGGATATACTGCAACATATCAAACATATAAAGGATTGCTTACCATCTAGGGGAGGGGATGAAGAGTGGGAGGGGAAAAAAATTGGAACAGAAACGAGTGCAAAGGATAATGTTGTAAAAAAAAAAAAATCACCCTGGCATGGATTCTGTCAATATAAAGTAATTATTAAATAAAAATTAAAAAAAAAAAAAAGAAAAATGGTGTCAAATTTGTAAGAATACAAGTCATCCCCCAATTGATAAATGATCAAGGATATAAATAGACAGTTTTCAGATAATGAAATTAAATCTATCTATATATGAAAAAAATGCACTAAATCACTATTGATTAGAAAAATGTAAATTAAAACAACTCCGAGGTACCACCTCACACCTCTCAGATTGGCTAAGATGACAGGAAAAGATAATGATAAATGTTGGATGGGATATGAGAAAACTGGAACACTAATGCATTATTGGTGGAGTTGTAAAATGATCTAACCATTCTGGAGAGCCACTAGGAACATATCTAAAACTGTGCATATCCTTTGATTCAGCAGTGCCTTTAGTGGATCTGTATCCTAAGGAAATCTTAAAGGATGGAAAAAGACCCACATGTGTAAAAATGTTTGTAGTAGGTCTTTTTGTAGTAACAAAGAATTGTAAAATGCTCATCAATTAGGAAGTGGCTGAACAAGTTGTGGTGTTATATGAAGATAATGAAATATTATTGTTCTATAAAAAAAGGATGAACAAGCTGATTTTAGAAAGTCATGGAAAGATTTACACCAACTGATGCCGAATGAAACAAGCAGAACCAGGAATGCAATGTACACAATAGCAGCAAGAATGTGCAATGATCAATTATGAAAGACTTGGTTCTTCTCAGTGGCTCAGTGATCCAAAGCAATTCCAATAGATTTTGGACAGAATATGACATCTGCATCCAGAAAAACAACTAAAGAGACTGAATGTAAATCAACACATGCTATGTTCACTTCTTTTTTCTGTTTTTTTTTTTTTAATAATCTCTCCCATGTTTTTTCTCTTTTGTTCTGATTTTTCTCTCCCAACATAATTCATATTAAAAATAAATAAATTACTAGGGAAAAAAAAGAAACTGAGAAGTAGATTACAAGTTGGTAAGATAACCAGAAGAGTACATGAAAACCTAGAGAAAAGAGAATCAAGGAGAAGAATGTAGAAAACCATCTCAAAGGTTACAGAAAGATCAAGAAGAACAAGGACTAAGAAAGGCTATTAGATCTAATAATTAAAAGGTCACCGATAAATCTTGAAAGATAAGTTTATATGATATTGAAGGCCAAGCTGTAGAAAGCTAAAAGATGACTGAGAGGAAGGGAAGTAGAATCGCTAATTATGGACAAACAAAATCACTAAAGGGAAGGAGAAATGTAGAACAGTTGCTACTGGGTATAACCAGATCAAGAAAGAATTTTTTTTTTAGCAGATGGAAGAAAATAAATGCATCAGTAGTTAATGGCAAAGTAGCCAGCAGATAAGGAAAAATTAAATATTAGTAATAAAAATAAACATTATTATAATAGCAATTATAATTATAATGTTTAGCATTTTTGTGATACTTCAAGATTTTCAAAGTGTACATATGGTATCTATTGATTTTCATAATACTCTTGTGAGTAGGAGCTATTATTATCCACATTTCACAAATGAGGAATCTGAAATTGAGAAGTTAATTGGTTTT